>NC_056732.1:407994291-408254291 GCF_019279795.1 Protopterus annectens
AGATGCATCCTTACACCAGCGGGGAATCTGTGATTCACGGTTACTCCTCTTATTTGCATGGCATTGCCTACTAATTCCTAGCTACCGCACAAAACACTGTCGCAGCCCCTTAGTAACCCTTGCACCATGGTGTGGTGTAACATGCCTGCCATTGACTATTATGGGAAAATCATGATACGTGTTACATTGCAGTTTTATTCTATATTTTTCTATTTTCTTGCGATCCGGTTTGCGCGCCGCTGCCCTGCATTTAAACTTCGCTATAGTGCAAAAAATGAAATTAGATGTTCTTTTTATATTTTGTACATATTTTTTTATGCCAATGACTATATATTTAGCCACTGGCATATATTAATGATATAATACATGTGTTTGGCCGGCTGTCATGGCTCCAATTTTATGTTTGCAAAAATGTAAACCGTTTTTTAACGGTGTACATTATTGCATGCTTACACTACGCTTGCACCACTTCCTAGATTGCTAAATACCTTCATTTGCATGTTACACTGCTGCAACTGGGGTAATTAGCATACAGGGTCAGGAGCTGTGCAGGCACAGTGTACGCAGGTAGTGCACGTAGAAACAGCTTGTACCTGGATCGCTCGCCGGCCATATTTGGTGCTGGAATGCCAACATTACGCCTGCACCTGGCGCAAGCTTGATGAATCCTGGGGACAGTTTTAGGTGTAGAGTAATTGACCACATCGCTGGAGAGGTTAAGGGTGGTCCTAGATCTCTATTATTAGAAAAAAGAGAATTGATATGACAGATTGGTTTAGATGCCTGTCATTTCCCCTGGCATTAATGATAGTTGCTCTATTCAGTGTTTATTAAAACTGAAAAGTTTATTTAGATAATTAACTAGCATAAGTAATCTTTGCATACATTATGTGATCTTGTTCTTAGTAGTATATTGCATGGTAATTGCTAACCCAGTGTCTTACGTAGATTAGTATTGGCTGTAACAGCGTATACTTTTAATTTCTTGGAGCTAGGTCTAAATTTCTATAGTGTAAATAATATTAGGTCCAAGGTGATTTGCATATATTTAAAGTATATCTAATTTATTAAAAATTGATTTAGGTACTTTGGAGTGTTTAGATTACTGAAATTATGTATGAAAATTATACATGTAAGGAATTTTATGCTTGAATTTGTGGTACACCAACTGTTGATTACATTCCTAGTGAGTGTATTCATCTAACTTTAATGTTTTACTAGTTCTTTTAAATGAATGAAGTCTAGAAGTCAGGGACTGTATTTGGTGGATTAATTAACTAATCAATTGTTTAATTAGGGGCTGGAGGGAAGTGCAAACTAGTATTTTATATATATATATATATATATATATATATATATATATATATATATATATATATATATATATATATATATATACTGCTTTTTTGCCTGCTGTTTTTGTCTGAAGAAGTCTCGTCATAGAACCAGACGAAAAGCGCTTAACTAATGTGGTACTGTGGTTTTCCATCTTTTATTAATTTTAATGAATGAGCTGAATAGCTGAAGAGTTTGTTGGTGTTTGAGGTGCTTCATCCTGCATTTCTTGTCTTTCAATAATTGGGTAGATATTATTTTCTGGAAACTTGAACAGTTTTATTGCAGATGAGTGCAGTATAACTTCATAGCAAGGTCAGGTGGTTTTACATGTGTAGCCCAAAGAATGTGTTAAGGCTGTGATATCTACCTGCCTGCCTTCCACATCAGTGGAGATGCCACTATAAAAGTTTTCTCTGTTTCTACTTGTACATTGTAAATTAATATTGTTAATGCTGCAATGTATTACACTGTTTCACAAGTGTTGTCCACATTACAAAACTGTTACGATTGTTGTTAATTTTATGAATTTGTTTTGGGAGGGGCTGTCTTAACCTGTGTGTAGTCATAAAATGCAGTTTCTTTTCAACTGTGTGCATGATGGATGCATATATTCATACATAACTGAGTTCACAGCCGTCCTGTCCATGTATTATAAATTTCTTTTTGTGTCTGTTTTCTGTTTCATCTCATACAGGGCTATGATGCCCAAGACATCATAGGTTTGTAAGGCAAACACCTTAACCATTAGACCACCCTCCCAACCCTTTACCCCACAAGTTACCTTTCATTGCTGTAGAAAATGAAGTAATTATCCAGATCTTTCATTGCCATGGAGCTTTTCTCTTACAGAGAGGGACTGGTGACAAATCTGCTGGAGATAGGATCTGGTAGCAGGTGGTTGATGATATCGGTGCTGTCAGAGGGAATGGGAGAATTTACTCCCAGATGCAGCACAAGGCAAGTGATATGATCACCACTGTCCACCATGGGGGGGCTGCAGTTGCCCAGTAACAGATGACTATGTGTGGTACTTCTGCTACAGAACCACTACCAACTAAAACTGAGGAGTTCCTGTCCACTGTCAGAGATCCAGGCAGTTCAACAGGGGGGTTTACACAAAATCGTTGCTATTGGTGCTCATGTGGATAACAGATCCAGAGTGTCTCAAGCAGAACTTCCAGCTATGCAAAATAAAAATAATTTAACTGTCATTCTGGATATCTTTATATGCATATATCTTGCATGTCTGATATATCTAGAGCCAGTGATAAGTGTAGGTTAGATGACACAGTATACGAGAGAGATAGAGGAGATTGTTTGGGGGGGGGGGGGAATTCAAGTGGTCAGTAGATTTTTGTATGAGATGATTCTTAATCTGCAGATTTAAAGGGGATTATTCTCTGTTTCTTGTGTCATTTGCATTGTTCTACCTACCAGCCTTGTTTTCTTTCCCTTCCTTACATATAGGTACATCTGGATTGCAGTCTGCAACTACCTGCTCATGGTTATTAATGTACACAAGGTATAAAAAAATAACATCCCAAAAATAAATAAAAAATAAAAAATGCTCTTTCCGAGTAATGTCGTTAACCCTTAAAAAACATCTAGGGCTTTCATTCCAGTCAACTTCATCAGAATAAAAGGTACACACTTCCTGTAGCTTATATAATCAAATTAAAATACAAACACATCCACATCCAGTGCTTTAAAATGCATTAACCACTTTGAAATAACCCTACTACAATAAACATCCTACTCATCATGCTATTTAATTACATAAAATTATTAAAAACCTTGTGCAATAATTGTTATATTAGGAAAATGACCAACAGAATGCTTTAAACAAACATTCCCTATCTTGAGGGTTTTAAAAAATGCATTTTTCATATATTGCAAAAGGTAATAAAAAATTCTGAGGTGGTAACTGAGAAGCCCAGTTGGAAAAGCATGAGCTTCACTGGCAAATATTTTTTGATGCTTTACAAGCCCTCCCCCGCCCCCGGGATTAACAATAAGTTGTCTATAAATAGTGTTTTGAAGTTAAGGGCTGATAGCATTTAAATATGTCCACACCCAGGCATGGTAGGTCACTGAAATGTGATCGTGACTGAAGTCATGATGAAAGTTTGTCCAGCAGACATCACTCACATTCAGGTAGTACCCTGACTTCTATCCAGGTCCGTGGAAGTAGCAGTGCAGCTCCTGGCAGAGGTAGTCCTGATGTTCAGGGGAAATGAAGCTGAACTGACTACTCTACCATGCATGCCTCACTCCTGTCCGAGATGCCATGACATAGTGCTAGCACTTATAGAAGAATGGACTTATAGTGTGTCGAGTTCCTTTGGTGGCTTTTCGTTTTTTGTTGTTTTCCTAGTTTGTTGTTGTCATATTTCATTTTGACAGTTCTTGATTGTGTTCATGCACACACGCACACACACACACACACACCCACACATATACAAGCTATCTAAACAGAACTGTTGATCGCTATACATCTCTTGCTACTGGCCCTGACAACTGTATATTTTAATAAATACATGTGTTTCTTCCTCGCACACACTCACTTCTTTGGCGTGAGCCATGTCCTCCTGCACCTCTCCGACCACCATGTGCAAATGATGATGACTGCGCCCTGCCCTTTGCAAATGGCTTTGTGGCTTAGAGTTGCATATATGTCTGATGCACAGAGTAGAGAGCTAATGCTTGTTTACTCATAAGCTTGCTTTTATAAATATGTATTGTAGAAGAAAAGGTTTTGATTCTTGTTCCTACACGGTTGCGAATGATTGGTTATATAATTGTTGAACTTCACTTCATTTCGGTTACTATTTAAGTAATGCAGTCCAAGCATTCAGTCTTGCTTATTGCTCTACTTATGCAAAAGATGATCTCCTTGACCTGTTCCATGGTTTATATACAGTTGTGAAGTGAAATGTTTGATGCACATTATTTGGTAGAATATATAGCCAACATCAATCATATAAGCTATTACTGACATAACCGTACACCTCAGAAAAATGCTCTGCTTAGGGGCATATACATATTCTTACCTTGTCATTTCTGCAGGTACAAAGTGTGACCTTGGGGGTTGCCCCTGTCTGATGCTATCATAATATAGCTATTACATGGTTAAATAATGGCTATTGAGCATAACAGGCATCAGTTTTCATATATGTATGTGAGTGGGATCTCAGGTTTTGACCTAAGTAGTGAGTATATATGCTCTCCTTTGTTTCTTGGCCAGAGCCATGGCATACTTTGCACACCTCTATCTGCCAGCACAGTCTGCAGCTGGTGGTTCTCCTTCTGACTCCTCATCTGTATCTGATGCTGCTGGCCCTACCTGTGGTCCATGAAACTCTGATCCAGCCCCTTGATGTTCTTGTTGAAGTTGTTTCCTGAGAACTATATTGTGTGACATGGCACAGACTGTGAGTGTTTGGGCAGGGGTCATACTGCAGAGTGCCTCCTGATGTGTCTAGACACCAGAATCTTGATTTGAGCAATCTAAACATACATTCTATGATATTCCTAGTATGATCATGGACCTTGTTGTATCCTTGGTCAGTGGGGTTGTGTGAGTTTCTCATGAGTGTCATGAGCCAGGGCTCCAGTTCATAACCTGTATCCCCACAAGATGTCCTTGTGGAAAGTCCACCTTAGCAAACCTCGGGTACAACTCGCAGATGTGTCATATGTGTGAGTTATGAAAACTGCCTGGGTTACCTGCACTCATATCATAGATGATCCCTTGGGCATTTCAGAAAACCTGACAGTTTAATGAATGGTGCTTTTATTTCTATGTGTACGCAATCTGTGCCCCCCCCCCATTTTTCTGGGAAGTGTGCTGTTGCATAAAACTCCTGCATGTTTCTTGCTCTCTCCTCAGGGGTGCATGGGAAACAGATGTGATCACTTGCATATTGTAGGATTATATTTAAAAACTGTAGTAATATTTTAGAGGCTAATGCCTGTGACACCCCTAATATATCCACTGTGGGTCTCTGGAAAGTACCAGTAACTAGTTTATGTAATGCTAATCAAACCTTTGTTTCCACTGGAATAGGTTCTCCACAATTTCCTCTGGAGTCTAAGGTGGGAGCAGTAGAGGTGTTGCTTAGTTCCTCTAGTGTTTCCCTGTCTACCTTGTATCGCTCTGTAATTTCTGTGTCATGCAGTCCAAGATAAGTCACACAGGGTTTAAACACCCTTCTTCTTGCCTGAGGTCTAGCAGCAGCAGCAGCACCTTGATTTAAAGCCTGTTGCACATACAGGATAATGATAGCAGCTCAACCCCTAACATTTATTTTCTAAGTGTAATTGTAACTATATTCTAAAGGGTTTTGGTGTTCAGGGCAAAACTGTGCACTGAGTATACAAGACTGCTTTAAAGCATCTTTAATAGTGCCACCACATTGGATTGGATAGTTAGCATGTAATTCAGCTGTTTATGCTTTCATTAGCATAGTCTTCCATTTCCCTTTGTTTTGGGCCTCTACACTATGTGTAAAGTCATTTAATGAATACCAAATAGTTCGCTATCATGTGTGCGGCACTCCGTGTCGTCTACACAATAGCAGCACTTAGTGTAGCTGTTAATGAATCCAGCTTTAAACTCTTTCCTTTGAGTTATTATTCCACTTAGACTTTCTTTGGGCACTTTATTGAGCAAAAAAACTCATGGAATTACATCTGACTAGACTGCTGCTATACCGGAAGTTGAAAATACAGTATGTTTCTGTGAGCAACAGCCAAATGCTGTGAACTTATATGAGTGACTCAAATAAAGAGAAGACGCAGTTAGCACATTCATGCTATGACAATTTGTCTGTGACACTGTGTTGACAATAAACTATTGTTTGTCACTTATTGTTCTTATTTGCATAACTAAGTTAGATATTGTCAAGGGATATTATGTAAAATGCCCCAATAGTAGACAGTAAAATCAACTTGCTGCATCTGTGCAGAGTGCACTGATACTGAAGTGTTTCTAGCTGTTTATTAGTCATCATATGCAGTATTAACATTTTTTATATTAATATTACCAAAACCAAATGATTTCCAAACTACTACATGGTGTTGGCTGAAATTTTAATAAATATTGGAAAAAAAGTTGTCCAAGCTGTCACAGAGACTCGCAATCTAACTTGCCGTGTTTATATTGCTAATTATGCGTTTATGTATATTTTCACATTGCTGTAAATATCTAAAAAATCATCCTGAAAATGAACTGCTTTTAGCCATCTGAAACCACAGGACTAAAATAACAAAATTATTGTTCACACTCCCCATGAAGCTTGCGCTAGGTGCAGGCGTAGCGTCGGTGATCTAACACCAAATACGGCCGCCGAGTGATTCAGGTATGAGCTGTTTCCATGTGCACTACCTGCATACGCTATGCCTGCACAGCTCCCGGCACCTGTATACTAATCACCCCATGTGCAACAGTGTACCATGCAAATGAAGGTACATAGCGATTCAGGAAGTGGTGCAGGCGTAGTGTAAGCATGCAGAAATGTAAACCGAAAAAAATGGTTTACATTTTTGCAAACATAAAATTGGAGCCATGACAGTGGACCAAACACATGTATTATACTTTTTATATATGCCAATGGCTAAATATGTAGCCATTGGCATAAAAAAAATGCACAAAATATGAAAAAGAACATTTAATATTATGCCCACACTAACGCGAAGTTAAAGCGCAGGGCATTGGTGCGCAAAGGGGATCACAATGAAAATATAATTATATGGAATAAAACTGCAATGTAACACTTTTCATGATTTCCCCATAATAGTAAATGGCACGCATGCTACACCACACCATGGCGCAAGGGTTGCTAAGGGGCTGTGACAGTGTTTTGTGCGGTAACTAGCAATTAGTAGGCAATGCCATGCAAATGAGAAGAGTAATAGTGAATCAAAAATTTCCTGCTGGTGTAAGGATGTACCTCACAGCGTAGCGTTACAACATGAGGTGTGTCTTGGAGACAAAGATGACATCAAGAGAGGGGTGTGCCACCTTTGCTGTAAGCACATTGGAGCATTGCTAATCCGGTTTGCCTGTTGCTAAGCAAAGCTGCAGGATAGGGGTGTGTTGAAGTAGCCATAGCTTTGCTTAGCTGAGATATAATTAAGATACCCTGCAGCTGAAATTGCACATACACACCCAATGACATCAGCAGCATCCATAGCACAATATTATAAAGTGTGAAAGCACCTCACACACACTTGTGTATTCCCATACAATCTGCACCATCGGTGTATACAGATGGGGAACTTTTAATATATACATGTTAGGGGCTGCCATAGCTTTGATTCACCAGCATGTGTTGCAGACTGAAGGTGGTGTGGAGGATGATGCTGACAACCACCTCAGGCACCGGAGGAGCTGAAAAGTGTTCAGACCCAGGGTAACCTACCAGGGGCTAAATGATCTGGAGATAGTAGAACATTACAGGGTGGACAGGGACACCATACAGCAACTTGTTGAGCTGTGCTGGCCATGCCTCAGAGCAAGAAATAATAGAGGGGAACCCATGCCAGAGGACACAAAGGTATGTGTAAGCTTGAGAATACTAGCCACAGGTACGTTTCAAAGGCCAACTGGGGATATCCTGGGGATCTCCCAGGCATCAGCATCCAGGGTACTCCAACAGTTCCTGGATGCCATGTTACCACATGCCAATGAGCACCTATACTTCACCCGAATGCAGGAGGAGTTGGCCAGCAATATGCGCCTCTTCCACCATGTGGCAGAATACCCAGAGGTCCTGGGTGCAATAGACTGCATGCACATACACATTAAGTAACCACCCAGTGAGCAGGGCAAGCGATACATAAACAGCAAGGGATACCCCTCCATCAACTTCCAGGTCATGTGCAATGCCTAGGGCATTATCATGGATGTGTGTGCTGGCAGCCCTGGAAGCTATCAATACTCCCACATCCGGCATGCCTCACAGCTGTATCAGGTATTTGCCAGGGGGGACATCCCATATGGCCACCTGGTGGGGGATGCTGGCTATGCACTGGAACCATGGATGATGACTCCCATCAGAAATGCACACACACACCCATGCAAGAACACCATAATGAGGCACACACAGAAACCAAAATCATCATAGAGGATGTGTTTGGGATGCTGAAATCACAGTTCCGTTGCTTGGACATATGTGGTGGAGCCTTGCAGTACTCTCCAGGCACGTGTGCCCACATCCTCATAGTATGTGCCATGCTACACAATATGATCCTGCGGAAACAGCTGCAGCAGGGACAGAATGGTGAAGGCCCTCACAGTCCACCACCATTGCCAAGGGCCCCACAGGCACAGAGTGACTCAGACCACGAACAACCTGAGCCAACCCCAGTAGGCAGACTGAGGCATGCCCAGTATGCCCATGCCTTGGCAAAGAGGGAAAGTATAGCACACACACTGACAGTGTAGGCACCTATGGACTGACACCCTTCTCCACCTGCACACACAGTAAACATGGGTGGCACACACACAAGACCACCTGTAAATTGTCATGTATAGGCAGTCTACTGTGTGCATCCTACATAGGCAGCCCTCAACTATTGCACACACAACTGCTATTGGCACAAGGTATGTCAACACCTGAACAGTAAATTAAGCTATCAGCATGTGCAGATACTGTATGTATAGGTTCATAGGTACATAGGTAGGTACTTGGCTAACTGCCCGAGGCCATTCATAAGCCTAGCCAAAATGTGTCAGCTATCGCCACCCCATTGATTAACTAACTATCCCTCTGTGGAGCAGAGTCAATTGAGGGATCCCTGGGGTGTATCCACTGTTCCCCATCCACTCTGCAAGGTTTCCCTGAAGTGTTAGTGAGGGGCTCCGTATAATGTAATCAGGGATGTAGTTCCAAAGCATGGGGAGTACCTGTGACAGGAATCTGTCACTCCAGCATCTTCCAGTTATAGTTGTGGCAAGGTGTAGCTCATTACAGTGTGTGGCTCACTGTGACATGGATTCCCATAGGTGGAGCATATCCATTAAGCCTGACTTGGACATGGCTTTGTTGGCCAGCAAAGATCATCTCTGAGTAAACGGGATTCCACTTAGTAATGCAAGAGTTCATTCAGTCTGGCAGCATAGGATACATGTCTGAGGCCAGTAATCCTCTTGGTGAGGTATGTTCGTGGACCCTCCAGCTGTTGGATGTGTCTTCTGAGGTACATCCCAAATGGGTTATCATACTCGATGATGGGATTGATGAGTGATGAGTAAAGAGGCAGAATAACCTCAGTATGTCTAGATGTGAACCCTTAAGTAATCAGATGGCCTACATAGAAGGATGTCCCAATTACTTTGGAGATATGATTGTTAAAGGAGAGATCACTATCTAATCTAGTCCCCGCATACCCATTACCTCGTCTGTATTAAAGTGGCTGCCACTCATGTGTTAATATGTGGGTGTTTAGTTTTCCCAACATGGAATGACCATGCAGTTTGTGGCCTTTAGCTGGAGGCCATGACTTTGACACCCTGTGTTGGTCTATGTGAGGCTCCTTGAAGAATGTCTGTGACAGCTGGACTGTCAATTATGGCTCCCAGTTTGCAGTAATCGCCAAACACAGTCTACTGTAGTCCACCTGTGTTTGCCTGTACCTCTGAGAAGTATATGGCAAACAGTAGGGGTCCCAGGACTGAGTCCTGTGGGACACCAGTTGTGACTGGTTAAGAGTTAGACCTGGAGGCTGCTAGGCTTACCATTTGGGTTCTGTGTGTAAGCCTGTTGGCAACCTAACCTGTGATGTATGGTTGTATGTACTGGCTGCTGAGTTTATAAATAATACCTGAGTGGGGAATGGTGTCAAAATCCTTGGCAAGGTCCAGGTAGTATGTGTGAACTACCACACCCCTCACCTAAAGTCTAGGTGACTATAAGACATCAAACAGGTTCAGTAGGCATGATCTGCAGTCAATCAAGCTGACCTGGGTTGGGTCGAGTGTCTGGAGGTTCCCAATGTCTTTGTTAATGAGTTCCATGATGATGCGCTCCATAGCCTTGCAGACCAGGCTAGTCAGGCTTATAGGGCAATAGTTCCTGGGGTCCGTTGTGGTGCCACCATTGTGGAGTGGGATAACTGTTGCTGTGTGCCACTCTATGGGTATGTAGCCTGTAGAGAGGCTGGGTTTGAACAGTGTGTTTAGGTGAGGGGTTAGTTCATTTGGAGCTCTTGTAAGACACAGCCTGGGACACTGTCTGGTCCCATTGAGACTGTGTTTTTGGCTTTGGATAGGGCTGTTTTAACCTATGAGTCGGTGATTGCCAGGGCCGTACATTCTTCTGGTATGGTTATGGGCCATTTAGGGGTTGAGAGGGGTGTGAAGTTTGCACTGAACCTGTCTGCCAAAATGTTGGCAATATCAGTCGGTTCAGTGTATTTTGTGCCAGTCTGCACCAACTCAGAGCAGATCTGAGAGTTTCCACTTAGGTTCTTGACATAGTTAAAGAACACTTTGTGGTTATCTGTAGGGTCCTTGGAAATTTGTCGTTTGAAGCTAGCCTTGGATGATTTCATGAGGGAAAGTAGTTTCTTGCTGATACTGATCAGGGATGTCTGTCTTTCTAGGGATTTCGCTTTTATCTGTACTAGTTTCCTCCTTCTATTGTAGAACCTGTTTATGACAGGGGTCCACCAGACAGGTTTCCTTTTCTTGGAGGAGTGAGTCTAGGTTTGACTTGGGATAGCACAATCCATGCATTCCTGCAGATGATCATAGAGTGCCTTTGTATAGGTTTCAGCATCTTGGACAGCATTGTCCATTGGCGTGGGGGCTGTGAACCTTTCCACCTCGGGCTTAAGCAGTGTGAAGTCTCATTGAAAAAGAATTTCAAGGTGGTTTCTTTGTTTGGGGTTGTGGGTGGAATGTGAATATCCAGAGTGATTAGTCTATGGTCTGATCTAACCAGTGAGGGGTTGACGTCGGGTGTGGAACACCGGTCGCCCATGTTGGTGATGACCAGGTCCAATATGTTGTTCCCTCTGGTGGGGATGTAGACCAGTTGTTCCAGGGTGTTTGAGTTTAGAAATTCTAGGAAGCGCTGGGCAAGGGAGTTAGTACTTGAGTAGTTCTCCCAGTTAATGTTTGGGTAGTTGAAATCACCCAGTATTAGGGTGTTTGATAGGACCTGCATATTTCCCAGTGTCTCCAGAAATGTGGAATGTGGGTCTTGGGTCATGGTGGGTGATCTGTAGCAAGCTACAGTTTGGATTGCAGTTTTGCCCATTGTCAGTTGCACTTGGATGATCTCTGATGCATCGTGCTGTACCACTAACCTGAAGGAGTTAGTATCCTTGATGAATATGGATACACCTCCACCTTTTGTGTTCCAGTCCGGGTTCTGTGGCCGAAAGGTGTGGTATGAGTTATAGCCTGGTAGTGCTGGGGTGCTCTCTGGAGCCTTAAACCAGGTTTCTGTTACTGCACAGATATCGATGTTCTCCATACTGAGGAGTGCCTCGAGTGTGTGCATTTTGAGGTTTAGACTTCTGGCATTGAGTAGCAATACCCTCAGTTTCTGGTTACATGTGCTATCTACGGTGGTAGGTTTGTCTTATGAGCCTTGCCTAAAAGTCCACCTTGCCTAATATCCACCTCTCTACTATTGTTTGCAAGCAATGACAGCTGTGCATGTATACATGTTCTGCAAATGTGTACTGACCCTTGTTACAGGGCTGTGCCAAATGGCTATGTGCACACCTACATAGAGTGGATATTGACAGTAGAGACACACTGGTTGAATGTTTAGATTTGTGTAGCCTAACCTCTCATTGCCAGACTAACAGCTGCTTCGAAATATGTTGCAGTACTGGTAATGAAACAGGGTGCATATCATCTTTAACTCCAGTGTAACATCTGCAGTAGGAGTGTAAGATGTAAGAAACTGCTGCCTATGTGTAATATCTGTTTCATAGGTGATGGCATACACTATCTGATTATATCCTGATCATGTCGATAGTGGCAGCAGAGTCTATTGATATTTGACTCTGTGTGGGGAGTGGGTGTCTGTGCCCAACAGAGCTCATGGTTCAGCTGGGTATGTGAGTATATACCTAGACAAGGATACAGACCTGTTCACACTTGCATCATCTGTAATCAACTATCAGGATGTGATGTGGCCCTCAGAGGGGGATTGCTACTAAAGGTAGCTACCATGTTCCTGTAATAGCTAGTGTTGCCACGTCCATAACACAAATATTCACATGTGAGCATCACTGTCTAAAACATCTTCATAAGCAGTGAGCATACTAGATACAGTACGTGGTACTTGTAGTACTGAATGCTCATACAGGCATGCCCACTAGTCAGCTATTGGTGTTTACTAATGTCAGCTTTGTGTATGTGGCCATCCTGGGGGAATGCAATCTCTATGCCATGTACACTGCCAAACCTGCCTAACACCACACCCCACACATTGTCTGGGATGCAACTACAGGGGTGAGCTTGGAGGCAGTCCATTCTACACCCATGACTGGACTAGACAGTCAAGAGGTGTAGGTTAACACATGCATCTCATCACCACAACCAACACATACCCTTACCAGAACACAGTAAGGACACACACACATGCCACCAGATATCACACACATCCACAGAAGCCTCTAAGTATCTGGCCAAGCAAGAGGCCTCTCAAGTTGGAATAGACAGACAATAGGATACAAAGACTGTGCAACATAGTTTGCATAACTGTGTCACACCTCAGAACACGTGGCTGGAAACATGGCCAGCAGTACTCATTTGTGAATGCAAACCCTAGCACTATGTTACACACCAAGCTATATGGATGGCAAACATACTGCCAACTGCCTGTCTGCCATGATTAGCCACATACCCATACACTCAGACCACCTTTAGAACTATACACATGACTCCGGCATATTTATGTTGTTGTGCAGGACCTGTGATGCAGTAGCCTGGACTGCATGGAAACACACATGTAGAAACTGCCAGGTCTTGTAGTCCATGCAGGTATGTCTCATGTCCTGGGTAGCATTCTGCCATTGGCCAGAATGATGCAGCAGTACAGGGACAATGATTGTATTCCACAATTGTGTAATGTACTGGTGTAATTCAAAGAGTATCCAGCATCTCTGCCTGGAATACATGGTTGACAGACCATGATGCTTTGCCAGACAGGGCCTGCACCTATCATCCCTGTGAATCTGGATACTGGCAATGGCCCATGCTTCCCCTATAGTGCCCTCATCATGCCAGGTTCAAGTGAAAGTCCACTGGTGCAACAGGGACAGCCAAGAAATAAACTGTGGGTCTTGCTACTCAATGATACAAATCAGGTACGCAATATGGAATCACTTATGGCAATCTGAAACATGGAGAACATATCTGTGCAGTGATTGAGATATGGTTCAATGCTTTGGAGAGCACCCCTGCATGACCATGTTATAACACATACCTCACCTCTTGGCCATTATCCTTTATTGGAACACATGGGTCACAGGTGTGCCCAACTTCCTGATGGATATGTACACCCCCATGCCAGTTGCACTTGCACAATGTAAGATGCATTATGCTGAGCAGCTACCTTTGTGCCAAAGTGTAATCCAAATTGCACCTTGTGACAGATCATCCACAATGCCTCAGAATTCCCAACTGTCATTGTGCTGTAATGGGGAATACCAGTTTTGAGACAGGAAACCATAATCATGGCCACTCAGCTATCCCATTATGAACTGGGAAGACTCATCATGTCCCAACACATGTGCTCAATGCATGTTGGATTTCATTAACCCCAATGACCTGGATCACCATAATCACCCAAACAGGGCTAACAGTATGCGACTCATAGCCAGTCTCCAAAGCCAATATTATGCTCCTTAAGAGCAAAGTGGTGACTGTCATGGCACCCATGCAGATGTACAATGCATGTACAAATGCCGGGTCCTACACAAATGCACTTTAAGCACTCATATATGTGCAGTGATCGTGCCATTGAAACAGAAACTAATTCAAACAAACACAAACATGAAGGCAAACCAGTGGTACCCTGCCTTAAACTGTACCACAGAAGGTAGTAACTGTTGCAAGAGTCAAAACACATGAGTGGAAGTTGATCCATGGTCAGCCTCAGTAAGATGCAGATACACCATATAATGCCATGCAAAGCTGCTGTGAAACTAATCATCCACATATCATGAGACCAAACATAGAGGATTCCATAGCTGTGTCATGAAACATAAATGGCAACAACAAGACCTGCTGTGCTTCACAGCACTATGGCATGAGAAGTATTGCACCTACGGAAATAGCACCTGTTCATCCAGATAGGGTCTTGGATAACATAAACACACTGTCCCCCCCCCCCAAACAGGTACACATTCATATATCCATGTACACTACAGAGCCCCTGTAATAACAACTATGCAGGTACAAGCTGCACTCTCTAATGCCATACATACAGGCTGCATGGGACCTGTCCACATCCCAGGTTGTATCCTACACAAATGTCAAAACAATCTGCTCCCCACATAAACATCATGTTCAATCATAGCTTCATGTCAGGCTGTGTACACACTGAATGGTGCACAGCAACAGTCATCTGTTAATGCTGTCAATATCTGAGGGACCCTGGTATGTGTACAGCTGACCTGGTTACAAACAGTGGCATCATTGCATTGCATAACACATAATGCAACTGTGTTAGTACATGGGTACTCTGCACAGTTGTTGTAGGGCTAGGTACAGTCCACCAGTCAAAGATTACTTGTTGTTGTACCATTACATGTCATACCACATGTATGGATGTGTGTTGGTGGTCTGAGGACATGGTGGTGTCTGAGGATTACATCCTAGAATGCAGCTTTTGACACTGTGACCTGCACCTGGCTCATCTGTGATGACTTATGTTGGAGTACTGGTCTGTACATGTGAGTAGTCATTATGAATGTGGGGACATCACCACCTGGACTGGTCTGTACCAGTGTTATGGCCCACATGTCTGGTTCTGAGTTATATGGTGGTAGTGCTATTGTGCACTACAGAGCCTTCAGCCAGGTGTTCCTCAATGCACAGATGTCAGTATTCCCCATTGTAGGTTCAACAGTGAGCAGCTGTGATTATGACAGCAATGCATCTAGTACTGGTTAGCATAAGCATACAATGCAATTGTATTCTAGGTGCCAGGGTGTTATCCTGTGTTTAGGACATTTGCCTTGGAATAGCACTATATGGGCAAATACGACCTAGGTATTATCACCACTCCCTTGAATCATGGATGCATATGATCTGTGTCAGAGGCTTGTCTTCTGTCAGTCATGTCATCCCAGAATGACAGACACTGGAAAACCTCGTAATTACAGCAGGACATTGGCTCATTGTTTTGTTCAAGCAGTTGCCATTCCTAGCATGACATCACTGTGAGTGGTAGTATTGTGCTTGGTATAGACTGATACATCTAAGGTGATGGACAGCAGCAGATGTTGTGTAGATGACCAGTGTCAGATATATGTAATGCAGCATACCTGCTAACAGTGACAACTACTAATACCGGAGTCCGTTACAACATGTTCTGTACGTCTAACTGTATGAGCATGGCCATTATGGCCTTCCGTGTTTAGAATCAGAGTGCATCCCAAACAGCCCTGTGCTACTAAGTGTATGAGCATGCCCAGTATAACCTTGTGTAGTTGGACTCATAGTGCATTCCAAACAGCTCTGTGCTACTAAGTGTGCGAGCATGCCCACTGACACCTTGTGTAAGTTATGTGCTTCTATGTGTATGAGCATGGCCATTGTAACCCTGTATAGTGATAGTAGTCCTCCATTCCACAGATAGGCATACTCCTGTTCAGGATGGACTCCTAAGTTAAACACACAGGTTCATAGCTATGTACAGCTTAACTGTCAGCATCCCTGTTGATGTCCACAATCCTAGAAGGTCATGATGACTGCTTTCAAATGTGTAATCTCTGTGGCGCAACTCGTAACTAGATAGTACTGTAATAGTGATCTGTAGATAGGCAGGTGTTCTGATCCCACCACTGGCGTGTGTGACCATCTTCCTGAGGACAGAACAATGCTTTTTAGAGTACTCACACCCCATGCAATTCCTATACTCAACTTTGGCAAGGCTGATGATGTCACCCACCTAGGAATACACCTCTGGGATCACAGGCTGATGATGTCACCCACCTAGGAATACACCTCTGGGTTTGCTGTGATGCAGTAATGTCAGTAGCACACTCTGTAACTGCGTAATGCTGTAGTGTGATAAGGTAGTTAGGTCGGTGTTCTAATCCCAAACATGCCAAGTGTGTGTGTGTGTGTGTGTGTGTGTGTGTGTGTGTGTGTGTGTGTGTGTGTCTCTGTCTGCCTGAGGACAGAACAATGCATTTTAGTGTACTCACACCCCGTACAATTCCTATACTCAACTTTGGCAAGGCTGATGATGTCATCCACCTAGGAATACACTTCTGGGATTGCTGTGACCCAGTAATCTCGGTAGCGCATTCTGTAACTGCGTAATGCTGTAGTGTATTAAAGTAGTCAGGTAGGTGTTCTTTTCCAAGGCATAGCAGGTGTGTGTTTGTCAGTCATATCCTATGTGTTGGTGACTGTGAGTGTCTAGCCACTGGATCTGTTGAGGAGGGTGTTTTGTAGTTTCCCTGTATAGTGGACATATATGTCACAATCAGCCAAGAGACTGGGTTGGCAAGACATACCCATACATTTGGCAATAGGCCTAGTGAGTAAAGTCAGCAACCCTAATATTACCCAGAATACAGTCTGAGCCCATGTGTCAGACAGAAACACACTTGCCTTGGGATTAACACCAGTACATGATACAGGAGCTGCTGGTGTTTACATTTTCATTCTTTTCTAATGCTTTGGTGTTACAAGGTTTGTTCTTGGGATATATAATCTATATCTATCTATGTGTGTGTATATATATATATATATATATATATATATATATATATATATATATATATATATATATATATATACATATATATAGATATATGGTTCCCCTTCACAAAGTCGAAGTTTAGAAACTCGAAATACATATAGCCGAAGCCATATGCTCGAGTTTCTGAAGCTCGACTTTGTGAAAGGGAGCTAAAAAAAGAAAAACGTAACACAACAAAGCGTTTCTGCAGGAGAGCAAGCCACCACTGCACCCCCCCCACACCCCCTGCTACTTATTTATTCCAACTCCGAGATCGTACTACAGCACAGAAATGAAATCTCCTGTTCTGTGCTGTATGCTGTTCCCCATTCACAGAGTTGAACTTCCACAATTTCGAGCTTATGCACTCGGCCATATGACTTTCAAGATGTACTGTGGACATCTTTGAATTTAAACAATGATGAAATTGGTTTAATATGTGAATTTATGGGAATAATTTTGGAAAACAACTACATATATTTTGAAGGTGAATATTTCCAGCAGGTCAAGGGTGCAGCAATGGGGGCAGCTTGTGCTCCAACTTATGCTATCTTGGTGTTGCTGGGCTGGGAAAGAGAGCATGTTTTCAAAAGTGAATTCTTTTCCAAGGTTGTATTTTACTGTAAGTTTTTGGATGATATTTTTATTTTGTGGAAGGGTACTTCAGAGTCCATTCCACTATTCATTCAATACCTAAATCAAACTACCAATTTTTTAAAATTCACATTTAACTTTCATAAGAAGGAGATTCATTATTTAGACACCAAAATAACCAAGGACCACGAAAAGTTTACATCTAAGGTCTATCGCAAAAAAACTTTTTGTAATAGTTATTTATATTTTTGATAGTCACCACCCAATGTCACAAAAGAAAAGCATCATTAAGGGACAAGCCATTAGGGTTGCGAGAATGACATCTTTAAAACAGGATGTCATTCAAGAATTCCTTTGTTTGAAAAATATGTTTCTTGAGAGGGGCTACCCCGGCAGCTTTATTGATGCAATTCTTTCTGGTGTATTAAGTGACTGGGGTACAAAATATATTCCCATTTTAGGTAAAGGTTTGAACAGGATGGATAACACAGATAATACTACTGAAACTGTGACTAAAGTTGATTTTCAACAAGCATGCATTTTTTAATATAGCCCCCTATACCATCAAGTGAAGGAAACACTTTATAAAAACTGGAGCATCTTTAAAACTAACACTGAAATCTTTCAAGTTTTAGGTGAGAAGCCTATATTTACAACTAAGATTGGCCCTAATTTAAAAGTAATTCTGGAAAATAAAAATAAAAACCAAGGCAAACATTTTAAGTTAAATGGCAGTAGACCCTGTGGTAGGTGTGCCTATTGTTCTTACATATTGCAAGACAATTCTATATCCTTGGACAATAAGAATAAGAATACAGTTTACACAAGAAGGGGTAATTGTTATTCAAGTAAACTGGTATACATTGCAAAGTGTAATTCCTGTATATCCTTTTATATTGGGAAGACAGAAAGTTTATTTAAAACTAGAATATATGAACATCTAAATGATATAAAGAATAAAAAGGAAACAAATGCTTTGTATAAGCATAGTACCCAATGTGTGGATTACAGTGGGTTTAAATTTGCCATATTAGATGTAGTGAATATTGATGTGAGGGGTGGAGATTGGCAAAATGTCCTGAACAAGAAAGAACTTTTATGGCAATTAAGACTAGCAGCAAACTTCCCCCCAGGGCTGAATGACCATTTGACTATATTGCCTATTCTGAAAGAAAAAGCAGAACATGTTTATATGTCCTTTATAAGTTTAAATGCGACTGTAATACAAATAGCATAAAAGTATTTGAACATCTGTTTCCGTAATGCAAATTTAAATTAATGTAATGCTTTCTTGTGACAAACTGCTTAAATTAAGCAAGATATTTTGGTTCTTACAGCATTCATATTTTTGTATTGTTTGAAAATTCTGTAAATGTCTTTTTAAAAACAAGTTTTAAATGTGTGAGGTGTAACAGCCAATCATTGTCAAACTTACACTATTTAAATTTTTTTTTATGTGCATTGGGTTATTCTGATGAAGTCAACTGGCATTGACGAACGCGCTAAATTTTACTTGTGTTTTACATTTGGAATAAATTGGTTTGTGGACTCGCAACAGTAGTGCTTTTTTCTGGATTTATTTGTGATTTTTTGAGTACTACTGCACCACTATTTCGGTTAGCTTATTTTAAATGTGTACAAGTGTCAGGTGTGCCCCCCCCATCCAATGTACACTTATAGCAACAGTCAGGTGTGCCCCCCGCTCCTGTGTAGGAATGTAGATACAGTCAGGTGCCCCCCCCGTTATGCAGACATGTAGCAACAGTCAATGCCAAATGACCGATAGATACCCTGCAGACACAGCATGCTACCTGTTGGTGTACAACACAAAGGTCTGCACCGCAGTACAAACTACCTGGACTTGATCCACACATGCGATACAGATGGCCACACTGGGGACTGGGGACTGGGGGCATGATATAAACAGTTGTTAGTGAAAACCTGTATAAAAATTTAAACTTGGAATGTTTTTGTATTGTAACATAATGCTAATAGAAAGACTTTGAGTGCACTATTGTTATTATATATGACATTTTGCCTACTTTTTCATACCATTCATTGTGTTCACAAGGTGTTACTGATTGTTTGGATTCTGCTTTTTTAACCCACGTTTTCAGAACAGAAGTCTAAGGATTCTGAGGCTGTATTTCAGCAGCTCTGTTTCAGAAGTGCAGGATCATGACTCTGGGCTCTGCAGGTGTAACCAAGGAAATGCAGTGAATCCTGAAACTCACTGTAATACCATTAAAGTGTTTTTACAGGGCTTGAACTCTGCACCTTTGGAAGTGGGGCGGGGGGGACTGCAATCCACATCCCTACTTACATATGCAGTAACTCTGAGATTTTTGTACCATACCACTGTCACAGACTTAGTATGTATTCCCATTTTTACATTTTCTGCATTCCTGTTCTGAGGCTCAGAATTTTAGTCTTCAAAATTTTGACAGGAATCCGTGTAAGGTGCTGGAGGTGGAGCTGTTGGTATCTAAGTTTAATAGAAAATATCAGTGCAGTAGCACCGATACAGGATGCCTCTGGTTACGGAAAGCAAAGTCAAAGCTTTACAGATTAAGGTCATATTCAACAGCCATCAGTGAAAAGAACTTAAGAGGAGAGAAGGCATCAGATCTAAGTGTAATTATTGAGATCCCCTGATAAATACTATCTAGGGAATTCTTGTGTGTATGAATATAAATTTGAAGTCTAAGGTGAACTTAGTTGATTGAAATGCAATTGGGATGAACTGAGATAGCCGTGGATATAATAGTCAAGAGATGAAATGAAGCTAAAACAGCATAAAATATGAGGACAGTCTGTTAGTGAGCTTCTGACTTTGTAATAAATGCAGTATAATTGCTCTAGTTAAAGACTGCAATAGGCAAATAATAAAAATTAGTTTCAAATATGACTGTTTCTCCCTCATACTATAACACGTTAAATCATTGTGCTAATGCACTAGGCCATTCTAATTCCCTTATCCCTACACACTGGCACTGCTGTGCTAACACTTCCTTTATGATAGCTGCACTTATTATTACAAAATCTCATCTTTTACTTCTAACATAATTATGCTTTATCTGTCACTTGCTTATTATGCATATATAATCTCTTATTGTAAATAATATAAATAGAGTATCACTTACAATGGCACTCTGTTACTGTTCTTTGCAGTTAACCTATTACAGTTTTAACTTATTGCATTTTCTATGTTTTACTTTCATTGTATTCATTGTTTCTCAATATATTCTTTGCATTTCATAGTACTCATTGTATTGCATTTTCTTTTCATTGTATTACTTGGCCTGTGGTCTGGGTTATATCTAAATGTCTTTATTAGGCTTTTACCCTGTTTACTGTTGTAATTACTTTGCATTTGATTTCAATGTATTGTGTTTTCCTTTTAACATGTTAGAGCAGGCCATACCTGAAAAAAAAGCTTTTGACTCAGAGCACTTACCCAGTTAACAAATGGCTTCGTAATTCACAACTCATGCTAAACACAAAAGAGACCAAACTATTACTTTCCCCCCAATGTCGCTCTCTCTTGAAAAAAATAAATTTAAAGTCTTCTCTCTTGATCTCTTGATAATACAACCATTGAAGTCACTTCTGATAGCAAACTTTTAAGAGTGATAGTGGATGATAATCTTATATTCCACCT
Organism: Protopterus annectens; assembly: GCF_019279795.1. NCBI lineage: Eukaryota > Metazoa > Chordata > Ceratodontiformes > Protopteridae > Protopterus > Protopterus annectens. The sequence goes on from NC_056732.1 coordinate 408,015,829, forward strand.
GTATATACAAAATTGCTTAAGAAAAACTCATCAAAAGCTAAGAATGCTATTACAGAGCCAAAAACATTCTCATCGATGCAACTAAAACTACACTTGCCACTACTTATCTCCTCCCCACTTTTCTTTATGGTGCTCCCATCCTTACTAACCTCCAACCTTCACAAAAATTAAAACTTGAACAATGCTATAACAAAGTTGCTAAATTTGCAGCACGTACCCCTTTCAGAACCCACCACTGTATATTACTGAAAAGCCTAAACTGGTTAGAACTGCTACTTCATGTAACATATACACAACTTCTTACCACCTAGAAAATTATCTAGCATCCATCTTCGTGCCCAGCACTAAAAACATACTACAGAACTATGTTCCCAGTCGGTTATTGTAATCCAGTAACCACAAACTCATGTCTGTCTACAAACCTAGCAAATTTGTTGGGCATTGTCTGTACTAGCAGAAAGTTGCTGAGACCTGGAACTCCTTACCTATATCCATTGGGTCTATATTCTCACTCCCATCTTTCAAAACAACTCTGAAAGACTTCCTAGCTAAAATCTGGCTCTGTTCTTGCTCAAACCCAGGATAAACTCTGTCCCTAAATGTGAACAAGTACCTTTTCATTCCTTATACAGCCTTACTCTCCCTTCTTCACTTAGTTCCTTACTGCTTCACTTAGTTCCCTGATTTTCTTTCTAAATATACCATAAGCCTGTTTTTTCTCTCACTTCATATTACAAATCCTCTTTGTATTAGACTAACTTACCTTTAATTTCTCTGCAAGCTGTCTAAAATTTCTATAAATATTAAATGATTGTCATATATCTTGTATCAGTTCCTAACCAATGTTTTATATTATGTCTAATTTGTTATAATTATTTAAATTGCAGATGTTTTTGTTTTATTTTTGAAGATTGTGAAATTATTGTTCTTAAAATGTTTTGTAATAATTTGGAACTTTTCAATCCCCAGGCCTCGTCTGAAAATGGGTTTCTATCCAGTCAGACTTTCCCAGTAATCAAATGTCAATTAATACATACATACATACATACATGCATAAATAAAAGTCATGCAACAGCAATGCTGGCAGATAAGACACACAACTCTTTCCTAAAATGCCACTCGTTTTTAACATACAGCACTTTCTGTATGAGACCCTTAAATTTTAAAGAGATATATCTGATGCCCATTTCATTCCATCTCAATATATGGGTTAGTATCCGATCCTCAGATCTGACTTGGCCGCTTATTTCAGATTTAGGATCTAGGTCTCAAGCTCTTCCCTCTACCCACAATGCTCTGCTGTATCCCCAAAGCATCAGATCTTGTTTGCCGCCTTTGTGAACAGATGCAGGTTTCTGTAGCTCTCGAGCAATTTTTTTTTTGGGGGGAGGGGGTTTCGTAACTAAAACCTTGTTAAATACCTTATTACATTTCTTTTTCTCAGCTTTATATATCCTCCCTAATCATTTTTCTTTGCTGGCGATAGGGTTTTTCTTTGCATTCAAATATTTTTAATAGTAGCCTTTACTACCATAGTTGGGATCCCCTCTTAGCCTTCTTATAATGGTATTTATGCTTACCATTTTTAAAAACTGCCCCCTTCTTTTTTCTGGCATTAAAAAGAAAAAAAGTCTTACTGTTCTTTCTGATTTTATTGTATTCCTGTTGTTAGACACTAGTTGTGTTTGTGTTTCTTGCTGCAGGTGTTTCTTTCTGCCATTATGACAGAGAAGCCCACAGGGTTAAAAATTGCACTTCTTGTAGGCATAAAATTCCTAATTCAGATGCCCACAAGGAGTGCATGTATTGTCTAGGGGCTGACACCCAAGAAGCACTCTAGACCACCTTCCACTTCCTCCTCTAGGTCATCCAGGAGTTTGTTGGAAGCAGACGTGTATAAGATGATACTAAAGTTTCTCAGAGCTCAGATCTAGATGGGGGTCTTACCAGCTCTATCCCTACTGAAACAGTGAGTATGCCATCAACTTTTGCAGCTAATTTTTTCCTTCTCTGAAACGTTATGTCATTTTGGAGTCCAAGGATCCAAGATCTCCGAGGGGTGTGGTGTCAGATCCAAGGAAACCTTCTTCCTCTACTCTGATGAATTCCTTGGCTAGTTCTGCTCCAATACTGTTGGATTAGACTGGGTCTCAGAGCCAAAATGTTAGTGTCAGGTCTGAGGGGATGGGCTCAGCTCTGATTTTGCAGATCCATCCCTTTCTGTCAGAGCCTCAGCCCTGGACATTTTGGATCCACTTCCACCCCTAAGCCATGGATCCGGGGAGTGTCTGGGCTTGCCTTTGTTGGGAGTCCTGGCTGCAAGGAGGCAGGTTGGGGTTTCTGTGGGTCCATCTGCCTTTGAGGTGATGGAAAGGGCTTTTTCTCTCCACAGAGAACCACCTTTTCATGTCTTGAATGCTTCTCCCTTTCCTCCATCATTTCCTAGCTCTGAGCCACACAGACCTATTAAACAGCAACAGCCAGAATCAATAAGTATCCAGCCAGTTCCATTAGAGAAACTTCTCCCTCTTCTGAGACCTTGCCTGAACATCCCAAAAAGGAGGTTCACTGGAACAGAATGTGTAAAAGGAGGTATACTGACTCCCCTTTGCAGTGTTTTACAGAGGATAGGAATTTTGATGATGGAAAGGGGACCCCCCCAGATCACCACCAGAAATATTTTAGAGATCCTGAAACAGAAAGGTGGTTGGTCTTCCCACAACCTCTCACCAGAAGAATCAATATTTTTGGAAGCTTTTGGTTCTGGCCCTTCTACGTCTTGGGTTATCCCCCCGACAGATGAACTTATTGATCTAGTTGCCCGTCGGGCTTGGAAGGAGGTGGACACCATCAAACCCATTCCAAACAGGCCTGAAAAGTCTTTGGCACCCTCATCTGACAGATCACATTGGAGAAAAGGGGTCCCAGTAGATGCTATGGTAATGGAGGCAGCCACCAAGAAGTATCTAGCAGAATAGGCTCAGGCTCTAATTTCATCTGCTTAACAGGGAGTCTAGAGCATTGGACAGGTTTGGAAAGCAAGTTTTCACCTCAGCAACCTTTTCCCTGAGGTCACTCAATTTACTGGCTTATTTCACTTGGCTTCCGAGAGATTTGACCAAGGAGCATTCAAATACTCTCTCAGAGTCCATATCTGCTGAGGATTTCTAAAGGACATCCTTGCAGCTGACCATTCTATTGTCCATATCCAATGCTTTGATGAGGTTGTTCTCACATGGCTGAAGGCACCTCATGAGCAGCTGGTTCTGGCATTGTGGATCCTTATAAGATGTCCTTTATTAACGTCCCATTTGATGGCACATCCCTATCTGGGCCATCAGTTCAAGATATGCTGATTCACAGTGAACAAGAAGGAAAGACTCTGTCTGCTGTAGGAATCAAGTTTTCAATGCCTCAGTGAACCTTTTTCAGGAATCTAAGAGGCAGCCAGAAGATGTGGTCCCACAAGTCTCAGAGTCCTTTACAAGATCCACATGATGACAATTCCTCCAGATGCAGAGGAGGAAATTTCAATGGCAGACATTGCCCAGAGGAGGTCTGCAAAACGAAGGCTTTCGAGACTCAGATAGGCCTTTTCAGAACTCCTGAAGTGTTGCCCAACTGTCCAAGTCTGGATGCAGTCAGGGGTCGATTGTCTTTGCACTGAGATGCCTGGGCAAGTGTAACACAAGATACATGGGTGCTAAGCATAATATCCAGGGTTTATTACATACCATTTTCCCTTCTTCCATCTTGAAAAAGGAAGAAACTTCCCAATGTTCCACCCAGTCAGATGAAGGCAGCAGCACAAGAAATCCTAAAATTGCTAGACAAAAGAGTCATCCAAAAGGTCCCTCCAGACCAGACAAGATTTGGAACTTATTCATGCTTCTTTTTAGTGCCAAAGAAATCAGGGGACCCCAGATCCATTTTGATCTAAGCAACTTTAAATCAGTTTGTAGAGAAAGCAAAGTTCTTATGGTCACAATCCAGTCCATTCTATCTTTTCTACACAAGGACAATTAGATGTGCTATATAGATCTTCAGGACATGTACTATGAAATCAAAATAGACAGATGATCCAGAAGACATCTTCACTTTTGACTGGGAGCCAGTCACTACCAATTCAGAGCTCTGCCCTTTGGATTCGCCACAGCCCCCAGGGTGGTTACCAAGTACATGTCAGTGGTGGCAGCTCACTTGAGACTCAAAGGATTCCAGGTATTTCCATATCTAGATGACTGGCTCCTTTTCACCCCCCTCAAAGCATCTATTTCTTCATGCTGGGGGGCTATTTGCACCAGATTTGTAATTCTTTGGGCATAATAATAAATCATGCCAAGTCAAAACTAACCCCAGTGCAGAGCCTGGAGTTCACTGGCATTCTTCTAGACATGACGAATGAAATAGTTTTCTTACCTCAGCATCATAGTTCCACAATAAAGACTCAGGTTAATTTCCTCCTTGCTCATTCAGCTCATCTGGCAATGTGAGTACTGTAGGCATTAGGTTCCATGGCAGCAGTCATTGTATTACTTTCTTTGGCATTCTTCTTTATGTGGGTTCTGCAATGGACTTTAGCAGTACAGTGGTCCATTCTATATAAACCCCTATCCTGTCCAGTCAGTCTCACCCTAGTTTGCAAAAGACACATTAGATGGTAGGTGCAGTCATATGATCTGCATCTAGGCAGGCCTTTGTCCTGCCAGCCCCTAGAGCGACAGTGACCACGGGTGCTTCTCGTTTGGGGTGGGGGGCATTTCTTGGGAAGGATGTTCCAAGAGACGTGGTCCCCCCAAGAGACCAAGTTGTATATCTATGTCCTGGAGATGAGAGCAGTCATTTTAGCATTGCAGGCCTTTCATGATGCCCTTCCTTTTGGGACTATTGCACTTCAGACTGACAACATAGCTATAGTCTGGTACATCAGCAAACAAGGTGGAACTTGATCTTATCCCATTTGCAGAGAGGCCATGAGAGTAAGGGTATGGGCAATCTCCTCAGACTGCTTTCTAGTTGCGATATACATTCTGGGAAAACCAGCATGCTAAGCAGATCCATTCTGATGCTCCATGAATGGGCTCTCAATCAGTCTGTAGCAGAGATGATCTTCTGGCATTGGGGCCAACCTTGCTGCAACCTATTTGCCACACCCCTCAACAAAAATTGCAGCAGATCGGGTCTTCTTTATGCTTACCCCCATACCCTCCCCATTTCCAAAATGTTAACATAAAGCAAGCAGGCTGAAGAGCTCAGTGATCCTCATTGACCTCTTCTGGCTTCGGCAAATATGGTTCCCCTTCCTACAGCCTCATCTTTGTTATCCTCCATGGATACTGGAGCCAGCTCTGGATCTCCTGTCACACCCGTCAGGGATCCAACATCCCAACATTTGAGCCCTAAGACTAACCACCACACCTCTCAACCATACTGAATTCCTCTGTATTTTCTGTTTTGAGGGCAAAATATTGGGGTGCCTTGAATTCCCGAGTGGCCCCCTCAATTCCTGATTTTTTCTAATTTTTTTTTTTACAACTTTAAATTTATGGCTGATGTCACCACACTGGGGCGTGCATGATAACATCAGCTTCGTGAGGCAGCCTGCCTATCGCACAACTCTGTCTTAAAGTGGAGACTTGGGACTGTTAATTGGAATACCAGAATTACCAGCAGCAGAGCTGTGCACATTACAATTTAAGTTCTGCAGAGTCCGCAGGATGATAAAATTTACCTTGTCCTCCAGGTAAGTAAAAAAGAATGCCAGCCTAATAGAAACTGCAACCATTTTGTATTTTTGTAATTCATGTAATGGTTAATAGCAGGGAAGGTCTGTATGGGTGTGTGTGCATGGGCATGTGTGTGTACTTTCTAAGGTATGCAGAAGGTAATAGAGTGTTTGGTTCTATTATGAGACAGTGCTCAAAATCTATTGAAGTACATCAAGCCACAACTGAATTCCTTTGAAAATAATGATATTTGGTTGATCTAGGGTGAAGGACAGCATTTAATAACTCATAGTTAAGGAGTTGAGGACGTGTGAGGTGACAATGAAAGAAATGGGGGTGGGGCTGTTGTATGGGGGTGGCTTTGCTGATTATGTGTACACGCTGGAAGACAGAACAGAAATGGGAGGCTTCAATCTAGAGACAAGAGATTGTTTGGAGATAAATAGGAGGGGTGGAGCTATAGGAAAAGACGGATAGGTGATGGAGATATGGGCAGCAGCTGGCTAGTGAATGATATAAGACAGATTTGTGGAAATATTAATTCCCAGAGAGAGAGAGGGAGTAGAAAGGACTTGGAGTATATTGCCAGTATAAACCATCTTGTCGAGAGCATGATGAAGGTGCCAGTACACATTCTTGATTTTTTTTTTGTTCTGCGCCCGTGTGTGTCCGTGTGTCTGTCTGCCTGTCTGCATAAGCATGCGTGCATGCACCATGCATGTGAGTGAATGTATGTGTGTGCATGGGAGTTTGCATGTATATGTATGTGAGCATTTGCATATCTGAGTGTAGATTTGTGCGTCTGTGTGTTTAACATGAGGCTAAAAGTGATGTTTTTATTTCAGGTTGACATAAGGAAGTAAGTAGACCAATACTGCTGTTCCTTTTGTAGTGCATGTGTGTTGTGTGTTGGTGGTGGGGAGGAAATAAGTGGGTTACTGGAGTTATCAGCTGCCTCTGAGAAATGGAGAACTGGTGGGACTTGATTCTAAAATGTAGGAAATGGTTGGTTTAATGATCTTGGTGTTAGTAAACCAGGGTGTGATTGCACAGCCCCCACGTCAGTGTTGGGAGACAAACCTGTCATGAAAAACAAACTTTAACTTTTTGCAGCATGTTTTGACTGGTGCATTACAAGCTGCTGTTTAGTAACTACACTTCTGTTCACATAAGTAGAAAGGGTGTGGAGATACAACCCTCCCATGCTGAGGGATTTGGAAATGATTCTACGATCTGCTGTAGACTGCACACTTCTTTTATTTTTAAAAATAGTTAGTGGTGCTTTCGAGTGATGTGATTTGTGATGCTTACGTGCTTGCCATAGCTCTCTCAACTGTCCAGGTTTTCACAGAATGTCCAGATTTTTGCCTCTTTTGCATCAGTGGTACATCAGTGCTACAGGATCATCTATGATGCTGTTTTTTGTAGATCTCAGGCTGTGTTACATGGTGATATTTATTTTAATTAGGTTGGATTAGATGACACTGTGAATGTTATTACTATTAACTCTGGCAAAAGCATGTAACTGTAAGAACCAAAGCAGCCCGAAGTTTCAAATAAATATAAAAACTCGCAAGCATGCTGGCTCTATTTAGGTTGCAGAAGGTATGGAGGGGGTAAACGAAAGCTTTTCACATATTTCCTCGGTAGTCCTGATTTGGTTATATGGAAATGGAAGAAAAGGACTCTTGATATTTTAGAAGAAAAAAAATGTTTTCTTACTTTTTAAGTGCCACTAAGATGATAACACTATATCTGAAACACCTGGGGGTGGGGACTACAAAAAACAGTCAGCAGAACTGTGAATTGTATCTAGACCAATGGCTACACACCAAAATCAGAATTATTTAGTAGCAGTGCACGAAGAGTTGTGTTGCAGCAGTCACTAAATAATGAGAGATGTGAGTTTCAGACTTCATCCATCCATCCATCCCTCCTCAACCCCTTTTTCCCATTTTGCATATGGGGTTGGGGTGTCACTTTAACAGTGACAATCATCTCAAGCTAATGCTTGCTAATGCAAAAACTGTTATCCTATCATCTTTTGAAGCCTATAAATACGAGATTTAAAATATGTCTCTGATTTTGGGTCATTGTCTATCATTATTTTTGGATTGGTCCCTAACTGTTGATATCAAGAGCTAAGCTTTTTAAGGTCACTTTATTAGCTACATACTCCTCACATATCTGACTACAAACTACAAGGCAGACAAAGGACTCCATGGCCATCAAATCACACAATGCCCCCCCCTTGCACCTTCCCATTGTACCTCCCCTGTTTTTCCCATCAACCTGACCTCACACCATCCAAATATATTACTTATTTCTTGTTTTTTTCACACTATGTCTTACTTTCTAGCCCTCTCAACCTTTTTATCACACCCTAACTGACCATGACTACACTAGGATAACTTTGGAGATAATTACTGAATTAGGCCAGCATCTAGGAGCTAGCAGAAGTAATTGGTTTGAGAAGCTCTGAGGCGCATATAAAAGGTTTTCTTTTTTACAGCCTTTTAATCTAATGATTGCTTGAAAAAATCATGAGTAAAGAAAGAATTTAAGTCTTATTTTTTTCTATCAAGGAAAATAAAGTTGTGTCTAAAGCTTAAAATTCAAAGCTAACAAAATAGTAGTTTCCCTATAAACTGAGAGAATGGTACATGCAGACTCCACACAGAAGGAATCACAGGATGAAACTCAAACAAAGAATCATGCACTGTTAGACGGCAACACTACTCACTGCACCACTGTACCAATGATCAATTGCTATTACACACATCTTGCCCAGACTGCCACAGACTGACACTTATTGTGTACAATACTGATGTTTGGCTGTGATGGAATGTGAAAAAAGTATGGATAACTTGTTTTTAAATACATTGCAGCCCCCCCCCCCCCATATACATGAATTTTCATCACAAACAACCTCCATACCCATTTATTACTGCCAATTTATTGACTGTGTGCACACCTCAGAATGATGCATGTAGTGCTGCATAGTGCTCCACCACAAACCAGCTTCCTAAAAACGTGTCACATAGCTTTCTCACTCATCACATCACTCTGTGCACCAACATTTAAGATGCACAGGATCCGAAGTGGAGTGATATGTAAATACACTTAAGCTTGCTGCAGGATATTCCCTCTACAAATGATTCTTAATACATTCTAAATCTTATAGCAGTGAGATACAAAGGAATCAAATACATTTGTCCTTGAACTACTGAGCAGAAAAAGGAATTCAGCTAGCAGGAAGCAGCAATTCCATTTAAATGCTGGTATCTCATAATTCCATTGGAGTGGGGTTACATAATTATGCATCCAAATTTTATGTTAATCAGCATACATATTTTTGGCCAGTTGTAGCTACTTTTCATGGGCCTTTGTCCAGATTTTTAATGATTCCAGGTTGAGAGGTATGCTAACCGTATGGTTTCTCCACTTCCAGTAATAATTAGACAGCCCAGGCTTTCTTCCCTTGTATGTGGTATTATTTTGGCACTCAAAAAGAATTTACCAAAAAAGTATGCAAAAGCAAATTGAAAAGATTCTCCCTTTGGGCTTTGAATAAAGACATTGATCCCATTTCTGCCCCAGTCTCTATGATTCTCCAATTCTTGGCAACGCTTTTTCAGGAAGGAGCTAGTTTATCTACAATTAAACTTCAACTAGCAGCTATTTCCAGTTTTCATACAGGGAACAAACATATTTCTCTGGCTTCTTCTAGACCAGGTAAAGTTTTCATAAAAGGAATCTTTCTTCTAAAGCCTCCAATAAAAGATCTCTCACCATCTTAGGACCTGACAGTTGTACTACAAGACCTAATAAAGAAACCCTTTGAGCCTTCAGCTAAATCTGCTCTGAAGTTTCTATTATGGAAAACAGTATTCTTGATAGCCATCACATATGTAAAGAGAATATCTGAACTCCAGGCTGTCTCTTCTAAATCTCCATACATAATTTGTCATAAGGATATGGTCTCTTTATGGACTAACCTTCCTTTTTACCTAAAGTGGTTTCTGAGAATAACATTAACCAATCCATCCATTTAACAGTATTCTTTCCAAAATTTTCCAGTAAAAGAGAGTACATCCTACATTTTCTTGTTGTACAAGACAGTTACGTTTTTATCTTCATAGGGCAAAGCAATTCCAAAAATCACACCAACTTTTTGTTTCTTTTTCTCCAAAAAGACTGGGTTATTCAGTATCCAAAGTCACTCTAGCAAAATGGATAACAGGCTGCATTTCCTGGATGTATTCTCAGAAAGGCATGACATTACCTAAGCCTCCCAAGGCTCATTCAACTAGACCCATGGCCACATCTTCTTCTTTTTGGTCTAGAACATCTATTGATGACATTTGTGCTGCAGCTACATGTTCCAGTGCTTCTACTTTTTTTACTAATTTCAAGTTGGATATTATTTCTAGAAACAGACCCTCCTTAGGTTCAGTGGTACTCTAGAATAAACTTCCATGAGGGTTACCCAAGAACAATGTAGGTGGGGACTGTGTCCCATACGTTGAGGAGGGCTAAAAAGGACAACATCAGATTTAAAAGTTATGTTCTTACCATAACTAGGCATCTCTGTTGCCCATTTTCATTCTTTCTCAACTTCTCTTGCATCCATCCCCATCCAATGCTCCTGGAGAGACCTATTGGACTATATTGGGACCAACAGTTCCAAGTTTGAGCCCTGTCTTTCTTTCAGTCTTTTCCTGTCTCTGTTTTACTTTGGGGATTGGGCAGCAAACTTGATCTGAGGCTTTTGGGATACAGCATTGCATTGTGGGTAGATGGTGGAGCTTGAGATTTGGATCCTAAGTCTGAAATAAGTGGCTGAGTCAGATCCGAGGATCAGATCCAAACCCATATGTTGAGGAAGAATGAAAATGGAAAACACAGATACCTAGTAAGAACATAACTTTTAAGTTGCTTTTAAGTTGCTTTCATGTATTGAAAAAGTTGATAGTTTCGGTACTCATGCTAGCAATAAAAGTACCTATGATATACTGCTTGACACCACAAAGTAGAAAAATAAGGATGAAACATATAAGTAAAAATCTGATTTTGTAAAGAGGATTTACCAAGGGCAAACAAAATATTAGGCATTCTGTAAGTGAGACAACAATGACTACCTCTAGTGGAACCAAATGAGTTATAAATCTTGAGGAAATAAATAAACCAATGATATAAGAAAATAATAAAAGAAAAAATATGAAATGGATTAAAACCTCAGAAGATATGTTAACAGGAGACAAAGCACTTTCATAATGGCAGCAAACTTTGAATGGTATTTTTGCATGAGTTAGCTAAACAAAGAGGAATTGATTTCTAAAATGAAATTGAAGCAAATATAGTTGCAGAGGAACAGAGAAATGTAACCTCCCTCATCCCCTTGGGTAGGGAAGTTGCTTAAAGAGATGGGAGACTTAAATTCTACATTTGGCATAATAAAAATGTTAACTGTTGAATTATAGCAACCACTAATTCAGTGCAGAGACTTTTAGCAAAAGAATTAATGTACAACAAAATGCTTGCATAATCTGTAAGATGTTTTTTTTAATGAAAGAAAAAAATCACATAATGAGGCTCACTCTTTAGGAATGTAACAAGAACAGATGAAAAGTGTTTATCATTTACAACTGAAAATATTGACCTATTCGTGGCTTGCAACCATAGCTTGTAATGTATTGAATGTTCATTTATCTCTGGCAAAATATTTTTTACAAATTAAAGGTCTGCCATTTATACCAGTCTGCAATTTCACTGTTTATAATGCTATTGCACACTTGTGATTAATTAACGAGACTTTGAAATTAACTAATTTTTCCACATAATTCTGTATCAAATGTATTTAAAAAGCCTAGCACCTTTACTCCTTCTAGTAATAAGCTGGTTGTGGCACTTGAAACATTTGTTGAGAAATCGATGTATGAATTTCCAAAAAACACACAGAAACAACTCTGTAAAAACACACAAGGAAAGCAGGAAGCCAAGCTTTTAATAGCATTTTACTATATAAAATTCATAGAATGAATGAGGATGTTATTCTGGTGAAGTCTAGTGTTATTTGTGGATGAAAGCGCTAAATAAACAGATTTGTGGATCTAGCTTGGCTTCCTGCTTTCCTTGGTTGTTTTTACAGATGTATGAATTTACTGAACATAAATCAAACTTAATAGTTTCTGTTTCAGCTGCATTGACTGAACTGAGTTAATACTCTTTCAGAAGTTAAATCAGCAGGTGAAGTTTTGGGATTATAGTATTAAATCTGGTGATTACATTGCAGCTGTGATGGTTTAGTTACTAGATCTTATTGCTTTTAAAGAGATCATATATATCTATATCTCTCTCTCTCTCTCTCTCTATATATATATATATATATATATATATATATATATATATATATATATATATATATATATATATATATATATATATATATATATATATATTACATCTGTACATACTTATATACATTTCCTGTGCTGGGTACTGCTTACACCTGCGCAAGCGCACTTAGATTTGCTTACTGTTTGTTATATATGTTTACTGCTGCTTATTTGTGCTTACTTGTGCCTTATTCGTTATGACAGTACCACTTTGATTGAATGGATTTGGATAAAAGTCCCATGCAATACTCAAGTTCACTTTTACATGTTATTATGTCAGCTTTACAGCAGAACGACATTTATTCCACATGGAAAATGACGTGCTATAGTTGAACTTGAACTGTGAATGACTGTTCATTAGGAGGATGTTCTAACCACTACACTATTGGTGTGCTGCTTCATTTTGATCTATAGCCATGGTTCATAGTTACCCGAACACACTTCTCAACACTTCAATAACACAGCAGTCATCCATTCTCCAGTTGGAAAAACCACACCACTACACATGCGCCACTCCCTACCGCTCTAGACCCATCCTACATGTTGACTCACTCCAAGTATATTCAGACGTCCCAAGCTTATAGTCCTGGTACATACATTCATGTAATGGTCAGGGTGTTCAGACAGTCTTCTTGTTTTTGGCTCGTCTGACTGGGGACTGGGACTACCCTGTACCTGTTTGAATGTCAGACTTAGCATGTGGACAGCGTTAGTCCTACTGTTTGCATCCTACCTGTGGTTGGAGATGCAGGAGGTTTGCTCACCTCTGGCCAGCTTGATATGACAGCACTAAATAATATGGGAGTTCCACTGCTGTTTTCCTTCACATTCATTATGAATGCTTTATTGCGACCATGTTTGTTCTTTACAGATATATATATATATATATATATATATATATATATATATCTGTACGTACGCATGCATATACATCTACATGATTATTTTCTGTGATCATACTGTTGAATGACTGTGCTGTCTGCTATGTTTGTGATAACATCAGAGTTAAGTATAACTGCCGTGGCTTAGTGGTAAATCACATTGGTTGCGGTTTGTAGGGTCTTGGCATCGAGCCTTGCCGAGGCAGTTTATTGTGTTGCTGGGCAGAACAAGGGCCGTTGGAGAAAGGGTGAGTACAACACATTTCAGCAGTGGTTTTCCGTTTCCCCATGTTTAACCGCTGCTTCCTGTCATGCAAACACCTTCTCCATTCTTACTGTGATATGTCACTCCAGTTCACATTTCAGTGGTATTATATCATTATACAGCATACAAATGTCAGACTATGCTCGTATACGGATTCTGCATCATAAATGGTGTGTGCTGCAGTCAAACTGGCAACATCTGCTCATTAGGTGGATGCTCTAACCACTCCACTATTGCTGTGCTGCTTAATTTGCATTTATAACCATGGTTCATAGTTACCCGAACACACGCCGCAACACTTCACTAACACAGCAGTCACCCATTCTCCATTTGGAAAATAACCACACCACTACACATGCACCACACCCTACTGCTCTAGACACGTCCCGTATGTTGGCTCACTCCAAGTATATTCAGATGTCCCAAGCTTATAGTCCTGGAACATACATTCATATAATTTTCAAATAGTCTTCTGGTTTTCAGCTTGTCTGACTGGGGACTGGGGACTGCCCTGTACCTGTTTGAAAGTCAGACGTAGCACGTGGACAAAGATAGTCTCACTGTTAGCATCCTACCTATGGTTGGAGACGCAGGAGGTTTGCTCACTTCTGGCCAGCTTGATATGACAGCACTGAATAATAAGGGCGTTCCGCTGCTGTTTTCCTTCGCATTCGTTATGAATGCTTTATTGTGACCATGTTCATTCTTCATGTGTGTGTGTGTATATATATATATATATATATATATATATATATATATATATATATATATATATATATATATATATCTGTCTGTACATATACATGCATATACACCTACATGCTTATTTACATTTCCCATACTGTTGAATGACCGCCACTTACCGCAGCGCATACCTGCTTACATCTGCCTGAAAGTGCCTTAATCACCCTATATCCGACAGCCATTATTCTGGACATCATATAAAATTAATAGCCCTTGCATGGCTTGGACCCAGGAACAGAAACACCATAGTCACTGGTTTGACCACTAAACCATCCATGATACATTCTGCATGGATGGTAGTTAGAATATATGACTTTACTACAGGCATTACACACTACTGGCAACAAATGTGACAGTTAGTTGGTGTACATATGTATGGTACATGTTAATGTTCATATGTTTCTGAGAGATATATGTATACATTTGGAAGTATACAGATTTATGAATAGGACACATACTTGACAACTACTTATATGCATGTATGTGTGATGCGTAGCTATGCGACTATAAGTATGTACATTTATAGATATATGACTACTTAAATGTATGACTACTTATCTGGGGTTATACATGGCCATGTATATGAACATCCGCATCCGGGAGGGTCCTGTACCTTTTGTATACAGATGTTGTGTGCATCATTACGATGTAGAACCTGGACAGGGTATACAATTTGTGGATGTGTGCTATTTGGAAGATGGCTATGGGGAAGCTTCTTGGGAACATTTGAAAGGTATATATTCCCAATAATGCACATGGGGAGACGTGCATCACGGTCAGGTGTTTAATCCCGGGTCATAGGTTCTGCAGGACCGGGTGGAGGCTGAGCAGGGTTGTGGACAAGTACTGCTAATCCAACTTGTGTCCGAATGCCAACAGGGGTGGAAGTCGTGTTGTGCCATGAAGTCTAATTTTGAGAACAGACACATCCCATGAGGGATGTCCAAAAATTGTGGACACCGATGAACCCCATTCTTTTTGTTATATGAAAATGAGGGAGGGTTATACATGCATGGGATACCTAGTTTGCAGGCCTGACACTGCTTAGGGTGAGACTGTCTACTAGATGTGGGTAGGGGGTGCTATGTGCAGATATGGCTGGCCCAAGCTAGCAGCCCGAGTATGGGTGATTTTGGTGTATGTTCAGCAGGGGGGGGGGTGTGTGCTGTGAAGGGGATGATGGGTATTCAATTATGGTTCCAGGTGTGTAGGGGTTGGATGGCTCAGTTCAGGCCAAACCGTTATGTGGTGTGAGCCGATACCATTTCTGTACATGTGTATCGTACATTTTAATGTTTATATGTTTGTGGGATTGTGTTCTGCAATATGACCTGACAGGGTGTATTGGGAATGTGAATGTATGTTCTTTAATTTCCTTTTGGATTCTCCCACTGCTCCCTTGTACACCTTCAGTTCACCTAGTGTACATCTGACCCAGTCTCCCCTTGGCAGATTATTACATTACCCATCACCCCCCTAAAATCCACATACACACCATCCATCCCTTCTCTGGTTGTTAGCCCATGGCACAGACAGACGTACACATTCCCTACTCTACATATCTCTGGTACCATTATGGTTGTGAGGACAATCCTAGCATATCTGGTCTTCCACATGCTGTACTTCATGCACATAGGTACATGCAAATACTTATCTGTCATGGCATGGTAGGTTGACCCAGGTTATACCCATTCATTTTTGGGCCATCCAGACAAGGATGACTCGGACTGTGAATGGGCAGATATTAAGTGAATGCTCTAACCATTGGGCTAGGCTTAGCTAAGGGCAGCGGTACACAAACACACTGTGTTTCACTTACACTTGGTATAAACATCAACACAACAATGAAATATGGACACGGGGTTTTAAATGTAATAGTTCTAAGGACGGGGGCTCAACATTCAGCTACGTGCTTGTGTGTTTACTCCTATGATTTTATTTTGGTGTTCGCGGAACTCTCTTGTATGCTTTGCATACATTTCAGTATCCACGGACACTGACAGGATTGATTACTATTAGAGGCACGCTGACTGTAGCGGGCATGTTCATGCCTCTGTGCAGCGCTTAAACACACCCCCTGCACTCGTGCATGTTTCCTGTGCATGTGGACGGTGCGGCAGCGTACCTTCATTAATATGCATATGGTGCTGCTGTGCCATCTCTACACCGCACGCTTGGCACAAGGCTAACACTGTCCTTGTGCCGAGCTTCATGAATCCCGGGGACTATCTAACTACCACAATTTCCATGATATAAACAGTTGTTAGTGAAAACCTGTATAAAAATTTAAACTTGGAATGTTTTTGTATTGTAACATAATGCTAATAGAAAGACTTTGAGTGCACTATTGTTATTATATATGACATTTTGCCATACAGACTATTTCTACTTTTTCATACTATTCATTGTGTTCACAAGGTGTTACCGCTTGTTTGGATTCTGCTTTTTTAACCCACGTTTTCAGAAGTCTAGGGATTCTGAGGATGTATTTCAGCAGCTCTGTTTCAGAAGTGCAGGATCATGACTGGGTTCTGCAGCTGTAACCAAGGAAATGCAGTGAATCCTGAAACTCACTGTAATACCATTAAAGTGTTTTTACAGGGCTTGATCTCTGCACCTTTGGAAGTGGAGGGGGAACTGCAATCCACATCCCTACTTACATATGCAGTAACTCAGAGATTTTTGTACCTTGAAGTAAGGGGGAGTACTCTATAAGGTACCACTGTCACAGACTTAGTATGTATTCCCATTTTTGCATTTTCTGCATTCATGTTCTGAGGCTCAGAATTTTAGTCTTCAAAATTTTGACAGGAATCCATGTAAGGTGCTGGAGGTGGAGCTGTTGGTAGCTAAGTTTAATCGAAAATATCAGTGCAGTAGCACCGATATAGGATGTCTCTGGTTACAGAAAGCAAAGTCAAAGCTTTACAGATTAAGGTCATATTCAACAGCCATCAGTGAAAAGAACTTAAGAGGAGAGAAGGCATCAGATCTAGGGGTAATTATTGAGATCCCTTGATAAATACTATCTAGAGAATTCTTGCGTGTATGAATATAAATTTTAAGTCTAAGATGAACTTAGTTGATTGAAATGGAATTGGGATGAACTGAGATAGCCGTGGATATAATAGTCAAGAGATGAAATGAAGCTAAAACAGCATAAAATATGAGGACAGTCTGTTAGTGAGCTTCTGACTTTGTAATAAATGCAGTATAATTGCTCTAGTTAAAGACTGCAATAGGCAAACAATAAAAATTAGTTTCAAATATGACTGTTTCTCCTTCATACTATAACATGTTAAATCATTGTGCTAATTCACTAGGCCATTCTAATTCCCTTATCCCTACACACTGGCACTGATGTGCTAACACTTCCTTTATGATAGCTGCACTTATTATTACAAAGTCTCATCTTTTACTTCTAACATAATTATGCTTTATCTGTCACTTGCTTATTATGCATATATAATCTCTTATTGTAAATAATATAAATAGAGTATCACTTACAATGTCACTCTGTTACTGTTCTTTGCAGTTAACCTATTACAATTTTAACTTATTGCATTTTCTGTGTTTTAGTTTCATTGTATTCATTGTTTCTCAATATATTCTTTGCATTTGATATTACTCATTGTATTGCATTTTCTTTTCATTGTATTACTTGGCCTGTGGTCTAACTGCGGTGGTGGTGCTGCGGTAGCATTGTCGCTTCACAGTAAGGCGTTGCCCTGTTTGATTCTCAGCTAGAGTGTCTTCTGTATGGAGACATGTGTGAATGGGCATACCTTCATTGAAGGTTGTGCGTCAGGACTGGCAACTCGGCACATAAAAATCTACTGCCAATCATTAGCGGACCGGAGTTCCGCTGTGGTGACCCCTAACCGGGAAAAGCCGAAAGACACAACAACTTGGCCTGTGGTCTGGGTTATATCTAAATGTCTTTATTAGGCTTTCACCCTGTTTACTGTTGTAATTACTTTGCATTTGATTTCAGTGTATTGTGTTTTCTTTTTAACATGTTAGAGCAGGTCATGCCTGAAAAAAAAGCTTTTGGCTCAGAGCACTTACCCAGTTAACAAATGGCTTCGTAATTCACAACTCATGCTAAACACAAAAGAGACCAAAGTACTACTTTTCCCCCAAAATCGCTCTCTCTTGAAAAAAATAAATTTAAAGTCTTCTCTCTTGATCTCTTGATAATACAACCATTGAAGTCACTTCTGATAGCAAACTATTAAGAGTGATGGTGGATGATAATCTTATATTCCACCTGCATATACAAAATTGCTTAAGAAAAACTCATCAAAAACTAAGAATGCTATTACAGAGCCAAAAACGTTCTCATCGATGCAACTAAAACTACACTTGCCACTACTTATCTCCTCCCCACTTTTCTTTATGGTGCTCCCATCCTTACTAACCTCCAACCTTCACAAAAATTAAAACTTGAACAATGCTATAACAAAGTTGCTAAATTTGCAGCACGTACCCCTTTCAGAACCCACCACTGTATATCACTGAAAAGCCTAAACTGGTTAGAACTGCTACTTCATGTAACATATACACAACTTCTTACCACCTAGAAAATTATCTAGCATCCATCTTCGTGCCCAGCACTAAAAACATACTACAGAACTACGTTCTCAGTCGGTTATTGCAATCCAGTGACCACAAACTCATGTCTATCTACAAACCTAGCAAATTTGTTGGGCATTGTCTGTACTAGCAGAAAGCTGCTGAGACCTGGAACTCCTTACCTATATCCATTGGGTCTATATAATCACTCCCATCTTTCAAAACAACTCTGAAAGAATTACTAGCTAAAATCTGCCTCTGTTCTTGCTCAAACCCAGGATAAACTCTATCCCTAAATGTGAACAAGTACCTTTTTATTCCTTATACATCCTTACTCTCCCTTCTTCACTTAGTTCCTTACTGCTTCACTTAGTTCCCTGATTTTCTCTCTAAATATACCATAAGCCTGTTTTTCCCTCACTTCATATTGCAATTCCTATTTGTATTAGACTAACTTACCTTTAATTTCTCTGCAAACTGTCTAAAATTTCTGTAAATATTAAATGATTGTCATATACCATGTATCAATTCCTAACCAATGTTTTATATTATGTCTAATTTGTTATAATTATTTAAATTGCAGATGTTTTTGTTTTATTTTTGAAGATTGTGAAATTATTGTTCTTAAAATGTTTGGTAATATGGAACTTTTCTCCCCAGGCCTCCACTGAAAATGGGTTTCTATCCAGTCAGACTTTCCCAGTAATCAAATATCAGTTAATACATACATACATACATACATGCATAAATAAAAGTCGTGCAACAGCAATGCTGGCAGATAAGACACAAAACCCTTTCCTAAAATGCCACTCGTTTTTAACATACAGCACTTTCTGTATGAGACCCTTACATTTTAAAGAGATATATCTGATGTCCTTTTCATTCCATCTCAATATATGGGTTAGTATCCGATCCTCGGATCTGACTTGGCTGCTTATTTCAGACTTAGGATCTTGGTCTCAAGCTCTTCCCTCTACCTACAATGCTCTGCTGTATCCCCAAAGCTTCAGATCTTGGTTGCCGCCTTTGTGAACAGATGCAGGTTTCTCTAGCTCTCGAGCAATTTTTTTTGGGGGGTGGGGTTCGTAAATACCTTATTACATTTCTTTTTCTCAGCTTTATATATCCTCCCTAATCATTTTTTTTTGCTGGCGATAGGGTTTTTCTTCACACTGAAATATTTTTAATAGTAGCCTTTATTACCATAGTTGGTATCCCCTTTAGCGTTCTTATAATGGTATTTCTGTTTACCACTTTTAAAAACTGCCCCCTTCTTTTTTTCTGGTATTAAAAAGTAAAAAGTCTTACTGTTCTTTCTGATTTAATTGTATTCCTGTTGTTAGACACTAGTTGTGTTTGTGTTTCTTGCTGTGAGTTTCTTTCTGCCATTATGACAGAGAAGCCCACAGGGTTAAAAATTGCACTTCTTGTGGGCATAAAATTCCTAATTCAGATGCCCACAAGGGGTGCATGTATTGTCTAGGGGCTGACACCCAAGAAGCACTCTAGACCACCTTCCACTTCCTCCTCTAGGTCATCCAGGAGCTTGTTGGAAGCAGACGTGTATAAGATGATACTAAAGTTTCTCAGAGCTCAGATCTAGATGGGGGTCTTACCAGCTCCATCCCTACTGAAACCGTGAGTATGCCATCAACTTCTGCAGCTAATTTTTTCCTTCTCTGGAATGTTATGTCATTTTGGAGTCCCAGGATCCAAGATCTCCGAGGGGTATGGTGTCAGATCCAAGGAAACCTTCTTCCTCTACTCTGATGAATTCCTTGGCTAGTTCTACTCCAATACTGTTGGATTAGACTGGGTCTCAGAGCCAAAATGTTAGTGTCAGGTCTGAGGGGATGGGCTCAGCTCTGATTTTGCAGATCCATCCCTTTCTGTCAGAGCCTCAGCCCTGGACATTTTGGATCCACTTCCACCCCTAAGGCATGGATCCGGGGAGTGTCTGGGCTTGCCTTTGTTGGGAGTCTTGGCTGCAAGGAGGCAGGTTGGGGTTTTTGTGGGTCCATCTGCCTTTGAGGTGATGGAAAGGGCTTTTTCTCTCCACAGAGAACCACCCTTTCATGTCTTGAATGCTACTCCCTTTCCTCCATCATTTCCTAGCTCTGAGCCACACAGACCTATTCCACAGCAACAGCCAGAATCAATAAGTATCCAGCCAGTTCCATTAGAGAAACTTCTCCCTCTTCTGAGACCTTGCCTGAACATCCCAAAAAGGAGGTTCACTGGAACAGAATGTGTAAAAGGAGGTACACTGACTCCCCTTTGGAGTCTTTTACAGAGGATAGGAATTTTGATGATGGAAAGGGGACCCCCCAGATCACCACCAGAAATATTTTAGAGATCCTGAAACAGAAAGGTGGTTGGTCTTCCCACAACCTCTCACCAGAAGAATCAGTATTTTTGGAAGCTTTTGGTTCTGGCCCTTCTTCGACTTGGGTTATCCCCCCGGCAGATTAACTTATTGATCTAGTTGCCCGTCTGGCTTGGAAGGAGGTGGACGCCATCAAACCCATTCCAAACAGGCCTGAAAAGTTTTTGGCACTCCCATCTGACAGACCACATTGGAGAAAAGGGGTCCCAGTAGATGCTATGGTGGTGGAGGCAGCTACCAAGAAGTAGCTTGCAGAACAGCCTCTAATTTCATCTGCTTAACAGGGAGTCTAGAGCATTGGACAGGTTTGGAAAGCAGGGTTTCACCTCAGCAACCTTTTCCCTGAGGTCACTCAATTTCCTGACTTATTTTACTTGGCTTCAGAGAGATTTCACCAAGGAGCATTCAAATACTCTCTCAGAGTCCATGTCTGCTGAGGATTTCTAAAGGACATCCTTGCAGCTGACCATTCTATTGTCCATATCCAATGCTTTGATGATGTTGTTCTCACATGGCTGAAGGCACCTTATGAGCAGCTGGTTCTGGCATTGCGGATCCTTGTAAGATGTCCTTTATTAACGTCCCATTTGATGGCACATCCCTATTAGGGCCATCAGTTCAAGAGATGCTGATTCACAGTAAACAAGAGGGAAAGACTCTGTCTGCTGTAGGAATCAAGTTTTCAATGCCTCAGTGAACCTTTTCAAGGAATCTAAGAGGCAGCCAGAAGATGTGGTCCCACAAGTCTCAGAGTCCTTTACAAGATCCACATGGTGACAATTCTTCCAGATGAAGAGAAGGAAATTTCAATGGCAGACATTGCCCTAGAGACAGAGGAGGTCTGCAAAACCAAGGCTTTCGAGGCTCTTTCTCAGATAGGCCTTTTCAGAACTCCTGAAGTGTTGCCCAACTGTCCAACTCTGGAGGCAGTCAGGGGTCGATTGTCTTTGCACTGAGAAGCCTGGGCAAGTGTAACACAAGATACATGGGTGCTAAGCATAATATCCAGGGTTTATTACATACCATTTTCCCTTCTTCCATCTTGAAAAAGGAAGAAACTACTCAATGTTCCACCCAGTCAGATGAAGGCAGCAGCACAAGAAATCCTAAAATTGTTAGACAAAAGAGTAATCCAAAAGGTCCCTCCAGACCAGACAAGATATGGAATGTATTCATGCTTCTTTTTAGTGCCAAAGAAATCAGGGGACCCCAGATCCATTTTGGATCTAAGCAACTTTAAATCAGTTTGTAGAGAAAGCAAAGTTCTGATGGTCACAGTCCAGTCCATTCTATCTTTTCTACACAAGGACAATTAGATGTGCTACATAGATCTTCAGGACATGTACTATGATATCAAAATAGACAGATGATCCAGAAGACATCTTCACTTTTGACTGGGAGCCAGTCACTACCAATTCAGAGCCCCACCCTTTGGATTCGCCACAGCCCCCAGGGTGATTACCAAGTACATGTCAGTGGTGGCAGCTCACTTGAGACTCAAAGGATTCCAGGTATTTCCATATCTAGATGACTGGCTCCTTTTCACCCCCTCCAAGCATTTATTTCTTCATGCTGGAGGCTATTTGCTCTGGATTTGCAATTCTTTGGGCATACTAATAAATCATGCCAAGTTAAAACTAACCCCAGTGCGTTCTTCTAGACATGACAAAAGAAATAGTTTTCTTACCTCAGCATCATAGTTCCACAATAAAGACTCAGGTTAATTTCCTCCTTGCTCATTCAGCTCATCTGGGAATGTGAGTACTGTAGGCATTAGTTTCCATAGCAGCAGTCATTGTATTACTTCCTTTGGCATTCTTCTTTATGTGTGTTCTCCAATGGACTTTAGCTGTATAGTGGTCCATTCTATATAACCCCCTATCCTGTCCAGTCAGTCTCACCCCAGTTTGCAAAAGACACATTAGATGGTGGGTGCATTCAGATGATCTGCATCTAGGCAGGCCTTTGTCCTGCCAGCCCCTACAGCCACAGTGACCATGGGTGCTTCTCATTTGGGGTGGGGGGCATTTCTTGGGAAGGATGTTCCAAGAGACGTGGTCCCCCCAAGAGACCAAGTTGTATATCTATGTTCTGGAGATGAGAGCAGTCCTTTTAGCATTGCAGGCCTTTCATGATGCCCTTCCTTTTGGGACTATTGCACTTCAGACTGACAACATATCTATAGTCTGGTACATCAGCAAACAAGGTGGAACTTGAACTTATCCCATTTGCAGAGAGGCCATGAGAGTAAGGGTATGGGCAATCTCCTCAGACTGCTGTCTAGTTGCGATATACATTCTGGGAAAATCAGACCTTACCAATAGATTCAAATCCAGGGGATACACTATGGGGCATGTTTTAGCTGCAAGCAATATGGTTGATTCTTTTGACAGAGGTAATCTAATGAAGTATAATCAGCATAAACCAAACAGAGATTCCACCTTGAGATTTACAACTACTTATGCCAGGAACTCCAATCATCTGATTGATAGTGTGCATAGACATTGGAACATTCTCAAATATGATCCAGACATATCAAGTCTCATACCAGACAAATGCCTTTTTTCCTTTCGCAAAGGAAAAAACTTGGGGTCTTTTTTCAATCATTTCAAACATGGGAATAGGAAGGATAACTCCAATATGATCCAAACAACATTGACAGGGGATCCACTGACAGGCTGTTACCCTTGTGGACACTGTACAAACTGTGACAAGATCAATAAGTCAAAACAATTTTCCAGCAGAAATTGCCCAGTAGATTATGATCTCAAATTCTTTGCAAACTACAGTACTGACTGGGTTATTTATCTGGCTACTTGCCATTGTGGTTCATTTTATGCTGCACAAACGTCCAGACCGCTAAGAATTAGGATTTCTGAACATATCAGCAACATAAAAAACAAGAGACAGAACAATGCATTGTACAAACATCATTTAATACATGCTACTGCCAAATTTACTTTTATTATAATTGATAGAATTTTTGGTAATAAGCACAACAAAACTGGGCTGCATTCTATCTTAAACACCAAGGAAAAGAAGTGGATAATTAAACTAGGGGGATTATTCCCACCTGGTCTAAATGAAAATCTTTGATTGAACCAATCAGATTAATGATGAGTGTGTATATATACCCTTGCTCACCACAATGAATGTAATTAACACTGAGGAAGGCTGTGTTTTTTTCCTGCCAAAACCGGTCTGTTTTTTAATTTGTAATGGTCTAATTTATTTAATTACAATAAATTCAGGAACACTGTATGCTGGCTCTGCTTTTTGTTTTGGATTTTGACTTTTTGTTGAGCCGTGCATTTGCCCCACGTGCAGATGAATTTCTAATTTCTTGGTGTTAGTAAACCAGGGTGTGATTGCATAGCCCCCACGTCGGTGCTTGGAGACAAACCTGTCATGAAAAACAAACTTTAACTTGTTGCAGCATGTTTTGACTGCTGCATTGCAACCTGCTGTTTAGGAATTACACTTGTGTTCACATAAGTAGAAAGGGTGTGGAGATACAACCTTCCTATGCTGAGGGATTTGGAAATGATTCTACGATCTGCTGTAGCCTGCATATTTCTTTTATTTTTAAAAATAGTTAGTGGTGCTTTCGAGTGATGTGATTTGTGATGTTTGCATGCTTCCCATAGCTCTCTCAACTGTCCAGATTTTCACAGAATGTCCAGATTTTTGCCTCTTTTGCATCAGTGGTACATCAGTGGTACAGCATCATCTATGATTCTGTTTTTTGTAGATCTCAGGCTGTGTTACATGGTGATATTTATTTTAATTAGGTTGGATTAGATGACAATGTGAATGTTATTGCTATTAACTCTGGCAAAAGCATGTAACTGTAAGAACCAAAGCAGCCGAAGTTTCAAATAAATATAAAAACTCCCAAGCATGCTGGCTCTATGTAGTTTGTAGAAGGTATGGAGGGGGTAAATTAAAGCTTTTCACATATTCCTCGGTAGTCCTGATTTGGTTATATGGAAATGGAAGAAAAGGACTCGTGATATTTTAAATGAAAAAAAAATGTTTTCTTACTTTTTACGTACCACTAAGATGATAACACTATATCTGAAACACCTGGGGTGGGGACTACAAGAAACAGTCAGCAGAACTGTGAATTGTATCTAGACCAATGGCTACACACCAAAATCAGAATTATTTAGTAGCAGTGCACGAAGAGTTGTGTTGCAGTAGTCACTAAATAATGAGAGATGTGAGTTTCAGACTTCATCCATCCATCCATCCATCCGTCCTCAACCCCTTTTTCCCATTTTGTACATGGGGTTGGGGTGTCATTTCAACAGTGACAATCATCTCAAGCTAATGCTTGCTAATGCGAAAACTGTTATCCTAGCATCTTTTGAAGCCTATAAGTACGAGATTTAAAATATGTCTCTGATTTTGGGTCATTGTCTATTCTTATTTTTGGATTGATCCCTAACTGGTGATATCAAGAGCTAAGCTTTTTAAGGCCACTTTATTGGCTATATACACCTCACATATCTGACTACAAACTACAAGGCAGACCAAAGGACTCCATGGCCATCAAATCACACAATGGCCCCCCAGCACCTTCCCATTGTACCTCCCCTGTTTTTCCCATCAACCTGACCTCACACCATCCAAATATATTACTTATTTCTTGTTTTTTTCACACTATGTCTTACTTTCTAGCCCTCTCAACCTTTTTATCACACCCTAACTGACCATGACTACACTAGGATAACTCTGGAGATAATTACTGAATTAGGCCAGCATCTAAGAGCTAGCAGAAGTCATTCGTTTGAGAAGCTCTGAGGTGCATATAAAAGGTTTTCTTTTTTATAACCTTTTAATCTAATGATTGCTTGAAAAAATCATGAGTAAAGAAAGAATTTAAGTATTATTTTTTTCTATCAAGGAAAATAAAGTTGTGTCTAAAGCTTAAAATTCAAAGCTAACAAAAATAGTAGTTTCCCTATAAACTGAGAGAATGGTACATGCAGACTCCACACAGAAGGAATCACAGGATAAAACTCAAACAAAGAATCATGCACTGTTAGACAGCAACACTACTCACTGCACCACTGTGCCAATGATCAATTGCTATTACACACATCTTGCCCGGACTGCCACAGACTGACACTTATTGTGTACAATGCTGATGTTTGGCTGTGATGGAATGTGAAAAAAAGTATGGATAACTTGTTGTTTTTAAATACATTGCAACCCCCCCCCCCATATACATGAATTTTCATCACAAACAACCTCCATACCCATTTATTACTGCCAATTTATTACTGTGCACACCTCAGAATGATGCATGCAGTGCTGCATAGTGCTCCACCACAAACCAGCTTCCTAAAAACGTGTCACATAGCTTTCTCACTCATCACATCACTCTGTGCACCAACATTTAAGATGCACAGGATCCGAAGTGGAGTGATATGTAAAAACACTTAAGCTTGCTGCAGGATATTCCCTCTACAAATGATTCTTAATACATTCTAAATCTTATAGCAGTGAGATACAAAGGAATCAAATACATTTGTCCTTGAACTACTGAGCAGAAAAAGGAATTCAGCTAGCAGGAAGCAGCAGGTCCATTTAAATGCTGGTATCTCATAATTCCATTGGAGTGTGGTTACATAATTATGCATCCAAATTTTATGTTAATCAGCATACATATTTTTGGCCAGTTGTAGCTACTTTTCATGGGCCTTTGTCCAGATTTTTAATGATTCCAGGTTGAGAGGTATGCTAACCGTATGGTTTCTCCACTTCTAGTAATAGTTAGACAGCCCAGGCTTTCTTCCCTTGTATGTGGTATTATTTTGGCACTCAAAAAGAATTTACCAAAAAAGTATGCAAAAGCAAATTGAAAAGATTCTCCCTTTGGGCTTTGAATAAAGACATTGATCCCATTTCTGCCACAGTCTCTATGATTCTCCAATTCTTGGCAACGCTTTTTCAGGAAGGAGCTAGTTTCTCTACAATTAAACTTCAACTAGCAGCTATTTCCAGTTTTCATATAGGGAACAGACATATTTCTCTGGCTTCTTCTAGACCAGGTAAAGTTTTCATAAAAGGAATCTTTCTTCTAAAGCATTCAATAAAAGATCTCTCACCACCTTAGGACCCGGCAGTTGTACTACAAGACCTAATGCAGAAACCCTTTGAGCCTTCAGCTAAATCTGCTCTGAAGTTTCTATTATGGAAAACAGTATTCTTGATAGCCATCACATATGTAAAGAGAATATCTGAACTCCAGGCTGTCTCTTCTAAATCTCCATACATAATTTGTCATAAGGATATGGTCTCTTTATGGACTAACCTTCCTTTTTACCTAAAGTGGTTTCTGAGAATAACATTAACCAATCCATCCATTTAACAGCATTCTTTCCAAAATTTTCCAGTAAAAGAGAATACATCCTACATTTTCTTGTTGTACAAGACAGTTACGTTTTTATCTTCACAGGGCAAAGCAATTCCAAAAATCACACCAACTTTTGGTTTCTTCTTCTCCAGAAAGACTGGGTTATTCAGTATCCAAAGTCACTCTAGCAAAATGGATAACAGGCTGCATTTCCTGGATGTATTCTCAGAAAGGCATGACATTACCTAAGCCTCCCAAGGCTCATTCAACTAGACCCATGGCCACATCTTCTTCTTTTTGGTCTAGAACATCTATTGATGACATTTGTGGTGCAGCTACATGTTCCAGTGCTTCTAGTCTGGTACATCAGCAAACAAGGTGGAACTTGAACTTATCCCATTTGCAGAGAGGTCATGAGAGTAAGGGTATGGGCAATCTCCTCAGACTGCTTTCTAGTTGCGATATACATTCTGGGAAAATCAGACCTTACCAATAGATTCAAATCCAGGGGATACGCTATGGGGCATGTTTTAGCTGCAAGCAATATGGTTGATTCTTTTGACAGAGGTAATCTAATGAAGTATAATCAGCATAAACCAAACAGCGATTCCACCTTGAGATTTACAACTACTTATGCCAGGAACTCCAATCATCTGATTGATAGTGTGCATAGACATTGGAACATTCTCAAATATGATCCAGACATATCAAGTCTCATACCAGACAAATGCCTTTTTTCCTTTCGCAAAGGAAAAAACTTGGGGTCTTTTTTCAATTATTTCAAACATGGGAATAGGAAGGATAACTCCAATATGATCCAAACAACATTGACAGGGGATCCACTGACAGGCTGTTACCCTTGTGGACACTGTACAAACTGTGACAAGATCAATAAGTCAAAACAATTTTCCAGCAGAAATTGCCCAGTAGATTATGATCTCAAATTCTTTGCAAACTACAGTACTGACTGGGTTATTTATCTGGCTACTTGCCATTGTGGTTCATTTTATGCTGCACAAACGTCCAGACCGCTAAGAATTAGGATTTCTGAACATATCAGCAACATAAAAAACAAGAGACAGAACAATGCATTGTACAAACATCATTTAATACATGCTACTGCCAAATGTACTTTTATTATAATTGATAGAATTTTTGGTAATAAGCACAACAAAACTGGGCTGCATTCTATCTTAAACACCAAGGAAAAGAAGTGGATAATTAAACTAGGGGGATTATTCCCACCTGGTCTAAATGAAAATCTTTGATTGAACCAATCAGATTAATGATGAGTGTGTATATATACCCTTGCTCACCACAATGAATGTAATTAACACTGAGGAAGGCTGTGTTTTTCCCTGCCAAAACCGGTCTGTTTTTTAATTTGTAATGGTCTAATTTATTTAATTACAATAAATTCAGGAACACTGTATGCTGGCTCTGCTTTTTGTTTTGGATTTTGACTTTTTGTTGAGCCGTGCATTTGCCCCACGTGCAGATGAATTTCTAATTTCTTGGTGTTAGTAAACCAGGGTGTGATTGCACAGCCCCCACGTCGGTGCTTGGAGACAAACCTGTCATGAAAAACAAACTTTAACTTGTTGCAGCATGTTTTGACTGCTGCATTGCAACCTGCTGTTTAGGAATTACACTTGTGTTCACATAAGTAGAAAGGGTGTGGAGATACAACCTTCCTATGCTGAGGATTTGGAAATGATTCTACGATCTGCTGTAGCCTGCATATTTCTTTTATTTTTAAAAATAGTTAGTGGTGCTTTCGAGTGATGTGATTTGTGATGTTTGCATGCTTCCCATAGCTCTCTCAACTGTCCAGATTTTCACAGAATGTCCAGATTTTTGCCTCTTTTGCATCAGTGGTACATCAGTGGTACAGCATCATCTATGATTCTGTTTTTTGTAGATCTCAGGCTGTGTTACATGGTGATATTTATTTTAATTAGGTTGGATTAGATGACAATGTGAATGTTATTGCTATTAACTCTGGCAAAAGCATGTAACTGTAAGAACCAAAGCAGCCGAAGTTTCAAATAAATATAAAAACTCCCAAGCATGCTGGCTCTATGTAGTTTGTAGAAGGTATGGAGGGGGTAAATTAAAGCTTTTCACATATTCCTCGGTAGTCCTGATTTGGTTATATGGAAATGGAAGAAAAGGACTCGTGATATTTTAAATGAAAAAAAAATGTTTTCTTACTTTTTACGTACCACTAAGATGATAACACTATATCTGAAACACCTGGGGGTGGGGACTACAAGAAACAGTCAGCAGAACTGTGAATTGTATCTAGACCAATGGCTACACACCAAAATCAGAATTATTTAGTAGCAGTGCACGAAGAGTTGTGTTGCAGTAGTCACTAAATAATGAGAGATGTGAGTTTCAGACTTCATCCATCCATCCATCCATCCGTCCTCAACCCCTTTTTCCCATTTTGTACATGGGGTTGGGGTGTCATTTCAACAGTGACAATCATCTCAAGCTAATGCTTGCTAATGCAAAAACTGTTATCCTAGCATCTTTTGAAGCCTATAAGTACGAGATTTAAAATATGTCTCTGATTTTGGGTCATTGTCTATTCTTATTTTTGGATTGATCCCTAACTGGTGATATCAAGAGCTAAGCTTTTTAAGGCCACTTTATTGGCTATATACACCTCACATATCTGACTACAAACTACAAGGCAGACCAAAGGACTCCATGGCCATCAAATCACACAATGGCCCCCCAGCACCTTCCCATTGTACCTCCCCTGTTTTTCCCATCAACCTGACCTCACACCATCCAAATATATTACTTATTTCTTGTTTTTTTCACACTATGTCTTACTTTCTAGCCCTCTCAACCTTTTTATCACACCCTAACTGACCATGACTACACTAGGATAACTCTGGAGATAATTACTGAATTAGGCCAGCATCTAAGAGCTAGCAGAAGTCATTCGTTTGAGAAGCTCTGAGGTGCATATAAAAGGTTTTCTTTTTTATAACCTTTTAATCTAATGATTGCTTGAAAAAATCATGAGTAAAGAAAGAATTTAAGTATTATTTTTTTCTATCAAGGAAAATAAAGTTGTGTCTAAAGCTTAAAATTCAAAGCTAACAAAAATAGTAGTTTCCCTATAAACTGAGAGAATGGTACATGCAGACTCCACACAGAAGGAATCACAGGATAAAACTCAAACAAAGAATCATGCACTGTTAGACAGCAACACTACTCACTGCACCACTGTGCCAATGATCAATTGCTATTACACACATCTTGCCCAGACTGCCACAGACTGACACTTATTGTGTACAATGCTGATGTTTGGCTGTGATGGAATGTGAAAAAAAGTATGGATAACTTGTTGTTTTTAAATACATTGCAACCCCCCCCCCCCCATATACATGAATTTTCATCACAAACAACCTCCATACCCATTTATTACTGCCAATTTATTACTGTGCACACCTCAGAATGATGCATGCAGTGCTGCATAGTGCTCCACCACAAACCAGCTTCCTAAAAACGTGTCACATAGCTTTCTCACTCATCACATCACTCTGTGCACCAACATTTAAGATGCACAGGATCCGAAGTGGAGTGATATGTAAAAACACTTAAGCTTGCTGCAGGATATTCCCTCTACAAATGATTCTTAATACATTCTAAATCTTATAGCAGTGAGATACAAAGGAATCAAATACATTTGTCCTTGAACTACTGAGCAGAAAAAGGAATTCAGCTAGCAGGAAGCAGCAATTCCATTTAAATGCTGGTATCTCATAATTCCATTGGAGTGGGGTTACATAATTATGCATCCAAATTTTATGTTAATCAGCATACATATTTTTGGCCAGTTGTAGCTACTTTTCATGGGCCTTTGTCCAGATTTTTAATGATTCCAGGTTGAGAGGTATGCTAACCGTATGGTTTCTCCACTTCTAGTAATAGTTAGACAGCCCAGGCTTTCTTCCCTTGTATGTGGTATTATTTTGGCACTCAAAAAGAATTTACCAAAAAAGTATGCAAAAGCAAATTGAAAAGATTCTCCCTTTGGGCTTTGAATAAAGACATTGATCCCATTTCTGCCACAGTCTCTATGATTCTCCAATTCTTGGCAACGCTTTTTCAGGAAGGAGCTAGTTTCTCTACAATTAAACTTCAACTAGCAGCTATTTCCAGTTTTCATATAGGGAACAGACATATTTCTCTGGCTTC
Source organism: Protopterus annectens (assembly GCF_019279795.1). Classification (NCBI taxonomy): domain Eukaryota; kingdom Metazoa; phylum Chordata; order Ceratodontiformes; family Protopteridae; genus Protopterus; species Protopterus annectens. The sequence goes on from NC_056732.1 coordinate 408,047,389, forward strand.
TTCTAGACCAGGTAAAGTTTTCATAAAAGGAATCTTTCTTCTAAAGCATTCAATAAAAGATCTCTCACCACCTTAGGACCCGACAGTTGTACTACAAGACCTAATGCAGAAACCCTTTGAGCCTTCAGCTAAATCTGCTCTGAAGTTTCTATTATGGAAAACAGTATTCTTGATAGCCATCACATATGTAAAGAGAATATCTGAACTCCAGGCTGTCTCTTCTAAATCTCCATACATAATTTGTCATAAGGATATGGTCTCTTTATGGACTAACCTTCCTTTTTACCTAAAGTGGTTTCTGAGAATAACATTAACCAATCCATCCATTTAACAGCATTCTTTCCAAAATTTTCCAGTAAAAGAGAATACATCCTACATTTTCTTGTTGTACAAGACAGTTATGTTTTTATCTTCATAGGGCAAAGCAATTCCAAAAATCACACCAACTTTTGGTTTCTTCTTCTCCAAAAAGACTGGGTTATTCAGTATCCAAAGTCACTCTAGCAAAATGGATAACAGGCTGCATTTCCTGGATGTATTCTCAGAAAGGCATGACATTACCTAAGCCTCCCAAGGCTCATTCAACTAGACCCATGGCCACATCTTCTTCGTTTTGGTCTAGAACATCTATTGATGACATTTGTGCTGCAGCTACATGTTCCAGTGCTTCTACTTTTTTTACTCATTTCAAGTTGATATTATTTCTAGAAACAGACCCTCCTTAGGTTCAGTGGTACTCTAGAATAAACTTCCATGAGGGTTACCCAAGAACAATGTAGGTGGGGACTGTGTCCCAAACGTTGAGGAGAGCTAAAAAGGACAACATCAGATTTAATTTATGTTCTTACCATAACTAGGCATCTCTGTTGCCCATTTTCATTCTTTCTCAACTTCTCTTGCATCCATCCCCATCCAAAGCTCCTGGAGAGACCTATTGGACTATATTGGGACCAACAGTTCCAGGTTTGAGCCCAGTCTTTCTTTCAGTCTTTTCCTGTCTCTGTTTTACTTTGGGGATTGGGCAGCAAACTTGATCTGAGGCTTTTGGGATACAGCATTGCATTGTGGGTAGATGGTGGAGCTCGAGATTTGGATCCTAAGTCTGAAATAAGTGGCTGAGTCAGATCCGAGGATCAGATCCAAACCCATACGTTGAGGAAGAATGAAAATGGAAAACACAGATACCTAGTAAGAACATAACTTTTAAGTTGCTTTTAAGTTGCTTTTATGTATTGAAAAAGTTGATAGTTTAGGTACTCATGCTAGCAATAAAAGCACTAATGATACACTGCTTGACACCACAAAGTAGAAAAATAAGGATGGAAGATATAAGTGAAAATCTGATTTTGTAAAGAGGATTTACCAAGGGCAAACAAAATATTAGGCATTCTGTAAGTGAGACAACAATGACTTCCTCTAGTGGAACCAAATGAGTTATAAATTTTGAGGAAATAAATAAACCAATGATATAAGAAAATAATAAAAGAAAAAATATGAAATGGATTAAAACCTCAGAAGATATGTTAACAGGAGACAAAGCACTTTCATAATGGCAGCAAACTTTGAATGGTATTTTTGCATGAGTTAGCTAAACAAAGAGGAACTGATTTATAAAATGAAATTGAAGCAAATATAGTTGCAGAGGAACAGAAAAATGCAACCTCCCTCATCCCCTTGGGTAGGGAAGTTGCTTAAACAGATGGGACTCTGGAGACTTAAATTCTACATTTGGCATAATAGAAACGTTAACTGTTGAATTATAGCAACCACTAATTCAGTGCAGAGACTTTTAGAAAAGAATTTATTTAACACAAAATGCATGCCTAATCTGTAAGATGTTTTTTTTAATGAAAGAAAAAAAAAATCACATAATGAGGCTCACTCTTTAGGAATATAACAAGAACAGATGAAAAATGTTTATGAGTTACAGCTGAAAATATTGACCTATTCATGGCTTGCAACTATAGCTTGTAATGTATTGAATGTTCATTTATCTCTGGCAAAATAATTTTTACAAATTAAAGGCCTGCCATTTATACCAGTCTGCAATTTCACTGTTTATAATGCTATTGCACACCTGTGATTAATTAACGAGACTTTGAAATTAACCAATTTTCCACCTAATTTTGTATCAAATGCATTTAAAAAGCCTAGCACCTTTACTCCTAGTAATAAGCTGGTTGTGGCGCTTGAAACATTTGTTGAGAAATAGATGTATGAATTTCCAAAAAACACACAGAAACAACGTTGTAAAAACACACAAGGAAAGCAGGAAGCCAAGCTTTTAATTGCATTTTACTATATAAAATTCATGGAATGAGTGAGTATGTTATTCTGGTGAAGTCTAGTGTTATTTGTGGATGAAAGCGCTAAATAAACAGATCTGTGCATGTAGCTTGGCTTCCTGCTTTCCGTGGTTGTTTTTACAGATGTATGAATTTACTGAACATAAATCAAAGTTAATAGTTCCTGTTCCAGCTGCTTTGACTGAACTGAGAGTTAATACTCTTTCAGAAGTTAAATCAGCAGGCGAAGTTTTGGGATTATAGTATTAAATCTGGTGATTACATTGCAGCTGTGATGGTTTTGTTACTAGATCTTAATTAAATCTGGTGATTACATTGCAGCTGTGTTGGTTTTGTTACTAGATCTTATTGCTTTTAAAAAGAGATCACAAACTGATGTATACAGACTGATTTCTAACAGTATGCTTGTGTTGTATGAATTACATGTGAATGATTCATTAATCACTGAGTTCTTGGAATATTTTATGTCTGTAAGACAGTCACTGCCTTGTACAAGGATTACTAAAAGAAACATAAGAGTTTGAAAAGGTCTACTGGAGCACCACGTTAAAATTCATGAAAGAGCAGCAGCACAGCATGTGTTAAGAAGTGCCTGTGTCCTCCTGAGATTTGTAGTCGTGCACATCCCCAGAATGGTAACATCTTATTACTGGGGAATTTACAGGTGTGTGAATCACTCAGCTGAACAGTTTTATACTGCTCATTTAAGTGACCTAAAACAGTGCAGACTATCCCCAACAGGTGACAGATGCACATAAGGACAGACACATACACACACACACACACACACACACACACACACACACACACACACACACACACATACATACATACATATATTACTTACTACTGAGAATCTTTTTATATTTCAACAGCAGCACATTCATAGACTAAAATGAGTGTCAGTATTTATTATGACCTCCCTCAGTAAAATGATCTGTAAAAAGGCTTCAAAACCTGCATCACATGTCCTCTTACTCTAAGCTCACTTAATTTGAATAATTCATTAACTAGTGTCCAAGTCATACTCCTATTAACACACCTACATACAGCTAAATACACAAATATCACAGAGCCCCTACACAGAAAATACTGGCAGTTAACTACTTGCATTTTGACAGCTGCCAAAATACCTGTAAAATCTGTGGGGAGTGCGGGGGGGGGGGGTGCATATCTGGAAATGTAGCAATGGCTCTACAGGGTCAGGGGCGGCTCGTGGCATCGGGCTGCCGGACTGCAGCCCCCTCAGCTAGATAGCTGAGTAGTTTATTTAGTTTTTTTATGTAAAAAAAAAAAATCTGTTTTTGTACTATTAAATACTTAAATTTCGAGTCCGCGACTCAAAATTACGTGCATGCGCATTGCGCGCTTCAAACGCAACAGCGTTTTTTTTTTTTTTCTAAATTCTTGCTGGGTTGCTGCAATGTTTTCATTGCAGCCTGGAGAAGCAAAGAAGGCATCATTCTGATGCCCAGAACTTCCCAGAAATCTATGCGGTTGACTCACAAACCGCATAGATATGGAAGGGGCTCGGACTGCGACGTCCGCAGGCACGTCATGACGTGCTTGCTGGGCAAATGCTACTGATTTGTTGTCGCTCTCTTCCCGGGCTTTATGTGCTGGGAAAAGAGCGAGAATCAGTCAGTCGGTTTTCAGCGTTGGATGGACCATTCTGATCTTTTTTTTCCCTTGTGTTAACTTGTGTTTATTATAAAACTTAAAACATTTTTTTTTTGGCTCAAGACAGTTACAAGAAAATTATTTTATTAAATTAGACTTAGACGACTAGTCAGTCTGTAGTGGATTTATTGCTGCTAGTGCTTGAATCAGTGGAATCAGGAATCAACGACAACAGGTGAGTTAATTTTATGGATCACAGCTAAGGTTGTCTAAGTTGTATCAGACAGTTTAGCTACATCTATGCATCAGAGTGCAGGTTAGTTTAATTACAGAAACCTGGATGAAGGTAGCTTATTTTATGCTAGTCTAGCACAAAGTTGAGTCTTATGAGGCAAACTACTTCATTATTTATACTTACGAGAGAATCTAAACTGGATCCAATATTTAGTCTGTCAGCAAGGGAGAGGCTGTAGTTAATGTTCAGCATTTTGAAGGAGTAAAGTAACAGTATGCCTCATGCTATGATGGACAACCATTTAATTTTTTTAATTGGACAACAGTGGTATTCATATTGGCTGGACAGGGTACTAAATGTATACATTTTATTTATTGTTGTTTGTATGGTGTTAATGTTGTAGTTGGAGTAAATTTTTTTTGGAAGTGGTAAAAGAATGTTAATTACAAAGTCTCATCTTCTGCCTATTACAAAAGGAGAACAAATACAGGAGCAAGCTTTAAGCTGAGCTAAGATGTTACTGCTGTATTTTGAGATGTTATAGCTTTGCTTCCTATACTTTGTGTTATTTTACTTCATAGTGATGTTTTGTGATGAGATTTTGCTCTTATAGTAGGTTACATCTGAGTTATGATTTTTGATGGTGTTTTATGTGGTATTAATTTTTTTATTTTTTTGGTGTTATTTTCCTTAGAAGTCAGTTGGTGGAAAAAAGGTCTGACTGACATCATCATCAATTTATAGATATCCTATTTGTGACATATTAATCCACAGATATTTTTAAGTATTTATCCAGTGTAATCAATGCATGTTTTTTTCACAACTCATATATGGAATCCAAGTTGATGATATATAAAAATGCATTACATCCTGGAGACGTAAAAACTAAAGCAGTACTTGAAAGCATCTTCTTCTACTGCCCTACTAAATGTTAGAACAATTGTAAATGATAAGTTATACTGTCTTACTACAATTTAGAACAATATTACATTGACTAAACATGATCCTCTCAGTTCTTTTTTTATTTTCTAGGTTGCCCCCCTTTGCAAATTATTTATTTTCATTTGTACTTCTTTCTCTTATTTAAATATATATTTTGCTTAGTCTCTTCATTGACACAAATGAGTTTGGAACTCTGACCAGGTCCCATTTCACTTAACCATCTTAATAAAACTTTTTTTTTTTTTGCTGTTATGTTTCTCCCCTTTCAGCACCTAGCTACTGCTCAGATTTTTTGATTCCTTGGGCTGTTTAATGTGACAGGAAATTTAGAATTTAGTCTTACTTGTTATATTTTTCATAATGTCTAATTTCTTTGCTATAGAATACACCCTCTAAGCTACAGCTCCCTTCTTTTGGGTTCTGTCAGTTACCTCCCTGTTTAGCAGTATTTCCAGGTTGAAATTACACTTTTTCTTCCTGCTTTGCAACCCCTACAGGATGCAACATTTTAATGTATAGGTCCACTTTTGTCCACTATTTTTTTCACTCTGCTCTTTTAGAGGTATATTCTGACATGTCTCTTCAACTTGTCTAAGTTCTTTCACTACTTGTAGCCTTAGCCAGATCTTTGCACACTTAGAGCTTTCAAAGACTATGTATTGGTTTTGTTGGATTCATTCACTGCAGTGAAAGTGTCTGGTGTGTGTGTGTGTTTATACAGGGACAATGTTAGTGAGTAGGTTTGGTGTCTAGATGTGTATGCCTTCTTATTGTGAGTGTACACATATTTGTGTCTGTTTGTGGCAGATGAATGGTGTCAATGGTGAGAACTGAATTCATTAAATGATAGCCATTTAAGTTTCAGTCTTCCTCTCTTTCACAAAGCAGCCGATTTTGTGTAGTGGAATGTTGCTCTGACTGTTTTGCACAGGGACCTTGGCAGTAAAATGTATGGTGGTAACACAGCATTTTATTCTAGCAACTTTCCAAGATTATACAAGCAATGTTTAATGTGGCCCTGGTTTTTGGCCTTTTGACCCCCCCCCCCAATAAATTTGGCTTTTTCCAGATTTCTTGTGCTGCAAAGTTGAGATGCAGTTGAGTGTTGAGTAGATTTTACAAGGAGATGAAAGCTGCAGGGAAAGAGAAGTTTAGTGCTGCTTACGCTAAGTCAACTTACATTGTTAATAGCACAACAGGTTGTGTTCTTGCTTTTGATGCAGAAGGTTGTTGGTTCTACTCCCACAAGAGGTGAATGCTGCTGTACTGAAAAGGTTAAGATACTATGAGCCTGTTTATCAGTTTGCCATCCATTTCCTATTGCAATATTACTAGCTTATCATTTTTAATGTAATATAGGCAATTTATTCCTCAGGGGCATCAGACGCTTTATTTTTCGATGAAACCATGAATTATAAAGGTGTTTGCTAGCAGCAATCACTTCATTAGTTACAGATTTATTTAATGTGGAATTATTTAATGACTTTTTTTACTTCAGAGATTGTTCATATTTACTGATAATGGTGGACTGTAGAATTGTGCATATTTACTGATAATGGTGGACTGTAGAATTGTGCATATTTACTGATAATGGTGGACTATAGAAGTTTGAGTAGACTTATGATGGAAATGTTCTGAATTGGGCAGTTTTGTCATTATTGGTGCATGCGTTTTGTTTCATTGTTTACTGGAAAATGTTCAAAGCAATGGGAAGGTTTATCAAATAGCCAAGTAATTGCTCATTGGAATGGCTGCAGGTGGAGGCTCCATTCATCCCTGATTTTGTGAGGGGGAAGGGTGGCAAACTTAAAGACAGCCCCAGCTGAACTATACCTCCCAACTGTCCAGATTTTCAAAGAATGAAGATTTTTGCTTCTTAATTTTGGTTTGTTCCTCATAAAATTTGTGTTTTTTCTGGCAAATCATTTAGGAATTAAGCCACTAAATAATGACACACTGAGTTTCAGACTTCATAACATTCAGAAAAATGTGTGCTAAAGTAAGACCTGTTGTTCTATCAACTGTCTCACTTTATACGAGCAATTTTTAGTACTGTTTATATGTTCCCCCAATATATTTGGCCTTGTCCAGATTTATTACATTAATAGGCTGAGAGGTACATGCAAATAAATTGCTTTATCGAATTAGGCATAGCCAAACCTCTCAACTGTCCCCGATTAAGGCTCAAAATGTTGCTCTTCCCGCTAATAATCCCTCTGCAAAATAGCAATTTTGGAAGTAAACGTGGAGGATTTACAATTAAGAAATAACTGTAATAATCAGAGTTATAGATTACTTTTATTTCAGAAATGCATGTAGATTCTTTTATTTTGTCAGCTGCTCAAGTTAGCAGTACTAATATTAAAGTGTTCCTTCTTTGACAGGTTCCCAGCTGTATTGTGTGGCTATCTTATATTTTTACATCACATTTTTGGTCCATTTTTGATAAAATTGTTTTTTTTGTGGCAAATTAGTGAAATCATTAAAGACTGAAGTTAGAAAATAATGACAGACATTTGAGTTTCAGATTTCATACCATTCAGAAAAGTCATACTAATGCAAGACCTATTCTATTACCTTTCTAAGTTTATAAGAGCAATATTTAAAAATTGTCCTTATTTTTGGGCCTTTGTCCCACATCTATGTATGGCTTTGTCCAGATTTCTTGCTCTGAGATTGAGAGGTATGACAAATGTGTCAGGGCCATCACAGTCAGCCAGAGACATTTCAAATTGTGACATATTTGTTGCACCCCACTCCCCCATGTAGTGACTCTGGATGTGTTGAAGCAAGGAAGGAGGAGTTATGCAGCGTAAATGTGCAGAGTATCCCCCCCATCCAAGGTAGACACAAGTACTAGAGTGGCTTTTCATCTGTCCTTGATTTTTGCAGAATGGTCTGGTTTCTGTCATATTTTATGTACTGTTGATTTATGCTTATTACTCAAAGTGCCTGTTGCTCTGTGTTTAAGTAGCAATACTTTAATGACCATCAGGTAAGCTTGGCTGAGATCTTAAGATGCAAGTAAGCTTTAATAAGCATACTGTTAAAGAATTGCCAACATTGAAAGCCTTTCTGTTGTTGCCATGTAGAGAATACTTAACTAGATAATGTATAAGCCTTGGGTATTGAAATGCATATGACAGTATTTATAATAAAGGACATGATTACATTATTTTAAGAAGCTCATTACACTTGGAGACTTCCAGTCATTTCTGCAGGCTTTACTTGTAAACTAAACAGAATGCCAATTGTGTGGTCCATAACCTGCATAGTAATCATTTTAAGCAATGTATCTTGAGCTTATTTCTTGTTTACTTTTCATTTTTTACTTTGATCATGTTTCCCCATGAAACAAGTAGATAGTTGTCAGGCAGCAGGTCTTTTTTTGGGTAAGAAACATTGTCACAAGTGGGGGCATCAGAGATTTCTACTTTCAGCATATTACTTGGTACTTTATAATTTATATTCAGCTTTATTAATTAGAACTGCAGTGCAAGAAGTGATTTGAGTTGAGTGCTGCTTGTTTTTCTTATACTTGATTTTGACTGGCATTCCATTAATGTATTTTAAAAGTAATTTATTTTTTCATGCCTCACAACCTTTTTGTTACCATCTAGATATTATGTAAGCTGTCATGCAGCCAATGCATTGAAATATTTTTATTCTTCTACATTTCATTTTGTCTTGATTGGGCTCTCATAATGACAGTTTGGCACCCAGGGCAGTGTATTTAGTTAGTTTTTGTGATTCCTCCCCTTTCTAGTTGGCCACACCCCTTCCCATTGACCCCACCCATTCAGCTGTCTCCTGCAGCCCCCCTTTGATTTGAAGTCACCAGCCGCCACTGTACAGTGTACTGCTGTAGTGCTTCACTTGCACAGAATCTCCCCATTGTAATGCATAAATGAACACCACTAGAATACCATTCTTAGAATGGAGTGTAGGATTTCTATAATATGCAAAAATCCGAAAAGAGCAGCACACTTGACTTGACTAGGCCCTTCCCCCAAGCAACCGCATTAACATATGGCACCAAATTTCTTGCTGTCCAGAAGCATGGAGCTAAGCTTCTAGGCTACATGGGAGTTCTAAAACTAAGTTCAGGGCTGCCTAATAAGTAAGATGCCCTATACATCCTCATATACTAGGCAACCTGTCTATGACTTCCAGTCTACTTTTCTCAGGGTATGGATAGGTATTCAAACATCATCCTATTTACCTTAAGAAAACTCTTAAATATTTTTAAAGGTCAGAAGTTTTATATGACATACTAGGCATTTTATTTTTAAACTACACGAATGGCCTAATCAGAATACTGTTTTATCTTAACATTTTTGTCACTGGATGTGCAGACACTATTTATCGTAAGGCTTAACACGCAGGATGTTGTAGCCATTATGTTACACTTAATTAAATACAGTGCTTTTTTCAGTGATTATATAAGCTTCTTGTTTTGCTGTTGTTTTTTTGTACAACAGTAAAGCAATATTTATGGTTAGTTTCATTTGGCGCCATGTTCTATTTTCTGGATGTTTGTCTTGATACATGCATCTACTGGCACCTCCATGCACTGTTGTGTGTGTGTGTGTGTGTGTGTGTGTGTGTGTGTGTGTGTGTGTGTGTGTGTGTTTATAATATGGTCATGGACACTTGACTTACCATATTACTGATTACCTGTGAATCAGATGTGTTCAATGCACCAATAAAAGTAAATCTCCCACTGTCTAGACAGCAAAAACAAAGTTAACGTGACACTTGCATTATTGGATGTAAACATGCTTTGCTTTCTTATTGTAAACTTAGTTACACATACACACACACACACACACACACACACACACACACACACACACACACACACACACACACACACACACAGTAAAACAAAAAAATAAATGGTCACAGCTTTTTTTTCACTTTATATTTTTGGAAGTCTAGCACTTAATTTATGGTCTTTGGGCAATAGAAGTGCATCTTCTCATACTTACTATAGTGAACACATACCATACCTGTACTTTCTCAGGAAACAAGTACTCACTAGATTACAAAAGTGTGATCTTTAAGTTTTGTTTTTTAGCAATTCTCTTTTACCAGAAACACTTTTTTTTTTATTTTACTTGTTTCTGTTAACACAGTAGCATTGCTACATATCGACTTCATTTTATTTCCAAGAAAGTTATTACGCAAGCTTTGGCCCTCATGTATTACATTTGTGATATAGGCAAATATTGCCAGCTATCTGGAATTTTGTAAATAATTCTATGTCTTTTATGAATATTTATATGATTTATACAGAACTGTATATTATGTACTGAGCTAAAATGTAACCATAGCATTCCCTGCTGACTTAGAACAGAAATGCATATAAACTATATACCCGTGCAAATGCATGTTTCAACAGTAGAAACTAGAACATAAAAAGGTTAACTTGCAAAACTTCAAGAAAATACGTTGAAATTGAATTGCTTTACGATTGTGCTGTAAAAGTTTTCTCTCATTTTCACTGTAGCAGACACAATGTCTAGAGGTGGAAGTTTTTGTATTGTCTGGAAAGAAGTAATTACTAGGTTTAAAATGTAAAAGTGTTTTATTGTTTTATGACTTCCAAGATCTGCAAACATCTGAGAGATAGGTATTTTTCACACAGAGATGTTCAATTCTCTTAGTTCGTGTTTAGCCTGGGAACTGAAGTCAGATGACAAAAAGTGATGTCATCCAAGCTAACCCAGCAGTAATATTCAATATGAATTTAAGAACTCTCTCAGAGAGAGACAGGTCATTTTGTTTTTGTCTTTGACCTGGAAACATCCACTCATCATCATCATCTGCACTTGTCTTGCTCTGTAAGCAAGTTTTTCAGGGCATAATAACTCTTTTAGATATAGTTAGGAATATAGTAACAATTAGTTTTGATGTTGAGACTGTCCTGCATTGTTGTTTTAAATACTTCCTGTGATTTTGAACTCTGAAGTAACTGTGTTGATTTACTGAGTATTGTCTTGTTCTTTAATTATTTATTATTAAATATATTTAAACCTATCTTTGTGGCTGATATTTGTGAGACATATTTAAACTATTAGAGTGCTTGCATATCTATTTGGTGACACTGTACAGGCCACTCCAATAGCCTTGCTTGGTTAGACTATCATTTGAATTAATAGTAACGTTACACGGTAGGATTGGACACCCTTTATAAGGGCTTTATAGTAGCTCATAAGTGGTGTTTGGTAGCAGTGGAAACTACTTTATAGTCTGGGCAGAAGGGGGTATAGCTAGTAAACCCGTGCCAGCCTTTCCCAGGAGTGTATGTGTGTTTGTATATAAATGAAACCTCAAAGTGTGAGTGTGTGTGCGTGTGTATGTGTGTGTGTGTGTGTGTGTGTGTGTGTGTGTGTGTGTGTGTGTGTGTGTGTGTGTGTGTGTGTGTGTCAGCTACTTGGGCAAGGACACAAAGCACTGGTTGGACAGAAAGGGTGCTGGAGGTCTTAGCTTGACCACTCAGGTGAGATCTCGACTCTATAGCTGTGCTAGTGGGGAGCCTTACTGGGGATCTGGAGAGAAAGGGAGAAACCAGCCCCAGACTGACTGTGATCTCTGTGTGGTCTTAAGGGAAATTACACTTTACTGTGCATGTACTTATCATCCTCCCAGTGTGTACGCCCCCTTGCTGTTGCCAGTGGTGAGGACTGAGGCTTCTTGATTACTGGGCCAGTGCAAGGGCGTCACAGCATTTACCAGATTTTTTAACTTAATATTCTGTCAGACAACCCTTGTTGGTATACATTCATGGAAGCTTTCTATTGGTTCCAGCTACAATAAAAATATGTCCTAGAATTAAAATCTTCACTGATTAAGAAGTATAATTGACAAATTTATAGGACTCGTAGGAATCATACAGGATTCAAAGCAATGTTGTCTTGCGACCATCAGTGCTTTACCAATACTCATCCTCTGACTGTGCCCCCTTTCTCCAACAGGGTAAGGCCAGTTAGTCCCAAATTGGAGGGTAACCATCCAGTCATCCAGGTTCTCTTTGAAGGATAATATATTATATAGCTTAACCTGCTGGGGCAGTTTATTGCAGATGTGGGGAAGGTGCTGTGTAATAATGCTCTCTCTTTATCACATTCTGTCTACCCGCTGGTGAAGATTTAGGTTCATGGTTTTTGGTGCTTGCTAAACTATTTGACTTGTGGAGATATAAGCAACCAAGGATAACAGTGCAGTGGTGCAGTAGGTGAGGCACAGATTGATGCTCCATTGTCTATCAGGGAGTGAGTAAAGGTACAGAGCATCTAGCCTGTCCTGATAGTTCAGGGACTTTAAGCCTGAAATCTTCTTAATTAGACACTTCTTGGGCTTTTCTAGCTGTTTTATTTATTGAATGAGGTACACTCTAAAGGGAACACTGTGGTCTATAATTGCTGTAACCAGTGTTGAATTTAAGGAAACAATGACATCTTTATATCTGGTTGATATACCCATGGCTATTAATTGTGCTAACTAGCACGATTTTCTGATTACAGTTGCCACTTGCTGATTGAGGCATAGGAAACTATCAACCATGATACCTACATCCCTGACTACATTTTTGTTTTGTAGTGGAGTATTGTCTGCACTTTTAGGGTGGGGAGATGCCAAGTGAAATGATACTACACTTTTTTGCATTTAATTTGAGATGTCATTATACAAGGTATTAACTAGATTAAGTTATTTCTGGAGGGTAGAGGTGTCAAAGAGGGTCTTGACAAAAAACACCCAGTTTGCAGTCATCTAAAAGCTTAGTTAACCAGAGGTCCACGTTCTCAGTTTGGAAATTAGAGAAGTAAATGCCTAAAAGGAGGGACCCCCAGTTCAGATCCCTGGTAGTACTTTGAAAATATTTTGAAAAATACTTTGAAAGGGTGTGCATTCCTGAAATATGGTCCTTTGGGTGGGGAGATTTGAATTTGTAGCAGTAAATCAGGTATAACTGACAAGTTCCTTACTGTCGTTAAATACAGATTGATTGGGTTGCAGACACTGGAATACAACAGACTGCAGTTATGTTTTATCACAGACTGAAGGCTAGATCTATAATGGAATCACTTCTCGTGTAAGATTGTAATGCACTTTAATGTGGGATTTCTCCTTTCTCCACTCTTACCCAACCATTGGGTTTATACATAATTTAGGGTGTAAGGAGCTTGTCTCTCACAACAGAGGTAAAAGGGAGCTTGCCCCTTGCAAAAATGCCTGTTTTGTTCTCTGCAGATGGGTTGTTGGAAAAATATATTTTAGTCCAGAAGATAGCACAGAGGATTTAAGTTTATAAGCTGTTAATAAGCTGCTTTCTGTAGTCCAGTGTTTGATTCTCTCACCCTCCATTTGCCTACTGTGTGATTCAGTATAAGTGACATAATCATAGAATCATAGGCATTAGAAGGAACTGAACCATGAGGCTATTTCTGCCATGCCAGTACCCACCCTTTGGCCTTGCCTTCCATTTTGAGGAGGGCCAGGATAGTCATACCAGGGGTAGATTTACGAACACCCTTTCAACATATTTTTAAAGGCAGACAGTGTGCCATGCTGCTGATCTTGAATAAGAAGTTTTTGTCCGGAGAATAGGTAAATACTATGTGACAAATATATCTCTCCTCTTTGTTTTATTTATTTTTGTAGGAAATTTAGAACTCTGGTCCTTAGTGTTAGCTGGACTATTTGACTTATTGAGGTATATGAGTTTTTGGAATACTGGATCCTTTATAGCCCTATAAGTAAGACACTGATCACCCCTAAGGGGTCTATATGAGATTGAGTATATGGATAAGGCCTCCAGTCTTTCTTTGCAGGTCAGATTTTATGGACCTCTGACCTTTTTAGTTACAAACCACTGGGGTCTATCTAATTGCTTCATATATTTAGTAAGGTGCATTCCAAAGGGGGCATTATATTCAATAATGGGCCTAATAAATGGGGAGTACAAGGAGGTGAGAACTTCTTTTGATTTGGAAGAACTACCACTTGTTATGAGCTGGGCAAGGTAAAAAGATTTTCTAACCACTGTCGCAACGTAATGGCCAAACATAAGAGAGGTTTTCACCCATGTATGCAGGTCTCTCACAGGTCTCTCACACCCTTTTCAAAGTGGTGTGTTATCTATGCTATAAACTGGAGATAGGAGATGTTTACTAAATACAACGTTTTCCTTTTTGGCATAGAGTATGAGCTCATTTTTAGTATGCTAGCTACTGAAAAACTCCTGCTATAGTGCTTACATGTAAAAGTGGGATTTGATGACAACTCCCAGCTTGCAATCATCTATGAGCTTTGCTAACCAAACATCTCCATATGACAAGTGGTGATCTGAGAATTAGAGGCTGAACAGCAAAAGTCCCAGCACAGATCCCTGCAGAACTCCACTGTTCAGCTTCATGCTCTCAGTGGATGCACTCACAACTTTTACTGATTGAGTCCTGCCTGTAAGCCAGCTGACTATCCATCTAACCAAATATAGGTCATTTTGGAGCTCCTTCAACTTGTTCATTATATTTGCATATGGTATTGTATCAAATGTCATGGCAAGATCAAGGTACACTGAATGGACAGCCTGTCCACTGCCCATTACTTGATCCACGCTTCCAAAAGGTTTACAAGATTCATGAGACAGGATCTATCTTTGACAAAGCCAAACTGCTGAGGGTAGAGTCTGATAAAATTTTTCATATCACAGTTAATAAATTCAGTTATTATACATTCTATGGCCTTGCATGTAAGACTTGTTAGGCTGATGTGGTCTATAATTCTCTGGGTCAGTGGTGAGGTCACCCTTGTGTAGTGGCATCATAATAGCTCTACATCATTCCCATGGGACAAAGCCAGTGTTAGGCTCAGAGGCTGATGAGTGGCTTCACTAGTGCTTGCTTAGTGCTAATGAATAGGCAGATGGGTGTGTTATCAGACCCCATGGATGAGGTGGTCTTCATTTTAGAGAGTACCTTCAGTACATGTTTTTTTGTGATAGTGTTTTAATTCCATCAAGGATAAGTAGGTATGGAATAGATGCCTCTAAGATGAAGTTGCTGATAATTTTATTTGCCAGTGTATTGTCAATATCCACTGGATCTGAGCAGTAAGTACAATTATGAATAAGCTCAGAGAAATGCTGTGTGTTATTTCTTACTTTAATGACATAACTAAAGAAGGATTTGTAGTTGCCTTTAACTTCTGCATCTAGTCTGAGTTCATGAGATGCATTTGTTTTTCTTATGTCCTTTTTATTGTCTTATATAGGGGGGTTGGGGTGACATAATGGTAAATGTGTATACCTCACAGACACAAGTTACAGAGTTCGATTCTCACCTTGTGAAGCATGGCTAGACTTAAAGCTTCTAAGAGTCATTACCCTAGTAAACATCTCTGAGCCTAGTTGGTGTTCTTAATTTGAGCATCATTTGTTTTGCTATATGACTTTAGAATTTTCTTCTTTTTATTACATAGTTTATTAATGCTTGAGGGATGTGATATTACGAGGTAGTGCCATCTGTGCTAGGGCAAGCAGGGCAGTACATGTGTACATATGCCAGCATAGCTAGCTGGAGTTTTGTAAAGAATTTTATGTTATTTGACTATCACACTTATTTGTACAGATGTTTGAGAATATAATTGTAAAGTTACTTGTGTTAAAAATGCATCAACAGTGGGTCCTGCTGGACAGAAAACAGATTTACATGTATGCCAGACAGTATTATTATAACTTATTAAATGTATATGTTTAAAAGAAAACCCTGGAGGGGTGGAAAGTTTTAAATTGTGTTATAGCTTTCAGATGTTGCCACAGATCTCAGAAAAACTCTGTGCGTGTATTGCACCAGAGTCAAGTGACCAGAGGTGATGTCATACTTTAACCAGCATCTAGTTTCTTTGGAACTTTTGCAGTAGCACTATGGAACCTGACAGGAAAGATTTCTGATGGGATATATGTCTCACACATCCATACAGACAAAGACAGACATCATCTGGCTTTTGCTGTGGTAAGACACTCAGCACAGATCAGCTTGCCTTGCTTTAGTAAGTAGTCAGAGAGCAGTAATTCTTTAGTCTGTCAGGGACTTCTAAACTATTCTCACTAAAAGCTGGTTTTGTAAATACATATTATATATTGTCTAATTATAACTGAAACAGGTCTGTTTTGAATCTTTGCCCTGGCTTGATTATCAAATATTAAATAAACGTGTAAACAAATTACTAATGTTTAGTAAAGGGGTTGGAAGTTGGCATAATGGTAAAGGTGTACACCACACAGACACAAAGTACAGGGTTGGATTCTCATCTTGGGAAGTATGGCTAGGCTTAAAAAAGACTCTGGGGTCATTACCCTAGTAAACACCTATGAACCTATTTAGGGTTGGAGTTTGGTATAATGATTAAGGTGTTTGCCTCAGAGACACAAGGTATAGGATTTGAGTCTCACCTTTGAAAGGAAAATTGGTTATGCTTAAAATGGCCTATAGCCTAGTACATAGTTACTCAGATTTCTTCCTTACTGATGTGCCATATGTCATGACAATAAAGTGACTGAGAAAGATCACTTCAGTTATCTGGTTAACAAATACATTTAAAAAATAATATCCACCATCTTTTGAGAGTGTAAAGGACCTACTCACTGGGTTGTTATGTGTTTTGTATGGCTTTGGAACTTTTCTTGTTCACATATAATAATATGAAGTGATGGTATGCACAACTACCAAACATGTACTCATTATAAAGCTGTTGGTACATGCGTGGCACATATCACAGGTGCACCAGATGTGCATGTAGTGCACCCCGCAACATGGTGTACACTACAGCTTGTGATCAGGCTATCAGTGCTGAGTACAAATTAGCAGATAATGTCCTACTACCCCTTGCAGTTGATGTATTGCTTCCTCCTTGGAAACGTGGTCAGCTTAATATAATACGCAAGGAAAAACATGTATTCTTTGCAAGGCCTCCATGATGGAATGATGATTCTGTGTTGTCAGAAGAAAACATATGTGTTTATGCACATTACATCATGATAACTAGGGCTGGTGTTAAAGATGTTATATGCTGAAGCCTACAATATTCCAGTGGTGCTGCTATTTGGCTTATGGAATGTTCCTGCAGCCAGGATGCTCACTCACATGCACACCATAGTTTTAAGAGGGACACCCTATCTATGTCCATCATAGGGTGTCATATTCGGCCTAACAATATCAAATACCAGGCTCATACTGTCCTGATAAACACTATCTGTCCTGAATTTGTTGGTCACTTAGTGTGTGCAGGATATCTCCTGATGTGATATGGTGCACACCTCCACACCTACCTTCTGGTTTTGCTGATGTGCTCAAGTTAGAGTTGCAGTACATAGCATCATAGATACATAAAGGAAAGCATATCTTATGCTGAGCTGCTGCTCACTGCCATTCTGGGTAATATGTTAAACTTTGGTGTGTTTCTGTGGCATGGATTTCCTTTTGTTGTGGGATGGCAGTTTTCAGCCATATTTTTATAAAGTGAGAGATAACTGAAACTGTGCTTGTTATAATATTGGCTGATGATTGTATGCTAGCTAATTGCATCTTGTACTGTGTTTTAAATTGCAAAATAATGTGCACACCATTCTTCTTTGCAAAATGACCTTTTGTTAAGTTGCAAAACTTTTCTTTATCTGGAATCTAGTGTTTTATTCCACAGGTCAGTCTAAGTAGAGATTCATTTTACGTGCATTTCAAAATGTTTCTATTTTCTGTTATGTAATGTATTACAAGTCTAATCATGCACACGTCTAGGAAACAATATTTTAGACACACTTCTTGAGGGTAACAGAGCTAATAAACTTGCATATAAAACATTAGGAAATATCTTTTTTTTCCCTTTCTTTCTTTCCTTCTCTCTTACTGTGTCTCTTTCTTTTTGTTAATTAGTTAATCCCACTGAGTCAGCGCTCCTTTATTGGTAAGACCCTGGGTGAAAAGTTCCAAAATACAATTTCATCAGCAATTTAGTAAAGTGGGAAATCTTTCTGAGCAGCAGGCAAGAAATCAATGAATCCAGGGAACACCTACCAGATGCAAGATAAAATGCAAACTCCAGCTAGACAGTACTGAGAGGCATGACCGAACCCTGAAGCTGAGGGTCAACACAACTAACTACTGTGCTGCTCTAACACTGGTTGTCTGCACCTGTCACTCACTAGTAGCTGTTTTCAGTTGTGTAATAATGTACTTTTCATAATTTCCCCAATAGTTCTCCTGTTTCAGCTGTACTGCCCTGTTACAGTAGAAATCCTGCCCTTGTCGTCTCTGCCTAGTTCTAGATACATAGATTACACGTTTTTTTTCTTTTTCTTTTCTTTCTCTTTCAGTTAAAGAAGTTAATGGGCACTGTGCTCAAGTGTATATACAGGCACTTAGGCTACTGCTCAGCTTGACTGGTGGTCCACTTCACTCCTTTACCATCCCCAGTTCCCAAGCCACACCTCCACACTCAAAATCTTTCTTTGCATTCCATAACATCACAAGGATCTATTAGTATACAATATAACACACATCTACATAATAAAAAAAATAGATTTCACCATTTTGTGGGCACTTTCTATCCACCAATCCTGAATAATTTCCATCAAGACAAACACTATTACACTTCCCCTTTAATCCTATATTTTCTACACCTAATTCCGTCATTACTGTTCATCATTAATACGCATCTCATATCAGCATATCCATGATGCTACTGCCATCTTCATTACTTCTGATAAACCTCTACCTTACTTCTTCATAGCGCTTCTGTTATTCTTACTATTTCTGATACGCATCTCCTGTTTAACTGTACTTCTGCACAGAAACATTCATATTCCATTTTACTCTTCAAATACCTCTTTCACAAATATATATATATATATATATATATATATATATATATATATATTTATTGTATTTGTTGACCGGGAAAGTCCACTGGGCCTAGAGGAGCCCATTTTCAGTGGAGGCCTGGGGAGAAAAGTTCTACATTGTTACATACATTTAACTAATAAAAACATTGTTGATACATAATTACAAAATGGACCCATTACAACATACAATTAATAAACACATTACTACATACAATTGATAGGCATAGATAAAATAGCAGATATGACATATTAATATTCCATACAAAGCAAAAACATTTTGAAAGTGAGAGCATGAGTGGAAACAGACAAATGTAGTAACTTAGAAGTGTATAAGAGTTGAACAAGAAAAATGTATATACATGTGAGTGTATAGGGTTCAAAGCAAAGTGGTGATGAGTTCAGGGTGTAGAGGGGGTGAATAGAGTGTATTAGGCTGCAGAGGCATGAGAGAGCAAGTGTAAGAAGGTACAGAGAAAGAGTGGGAACGTTTAGAGAAATTGAATCAGAGAGGTCAGGGTTCAGGATGAGTTCAGGGTATAGAGTGGGTGAACAGAAGGTATTAGGCTGCAGAGGCATGAGAGAGCAAGTGTAAGAAGATACTGAGTAAGAGTGGGAAAGTTTAGAGAAATTGAGACATAGAGGGATTCTACAGGGGGATATTAGGTGTTGGGATTTATCTGTGGGGTACAACAGCATAGCCAATTAGAGACTAAGTGTAATTTTAGGGATTGCTTAAAAGAATCAGACTTACTAGTTGATCTGAGTGAAGGAGGAAGATCATTCCATAACTTAGAGACAGTGTAGGGATACAGCATTTGGCCAGCTGATAGTTTGGGTTTCTCTATGGCCAGCAACATTTTGTTTTCTGACCTGAGGTGGTGATTGGGCTGGTACATGGTCAGTATAGCTGAGAGGGAAGGGCAATGTTCAGGTTGGTAGATTATTTTGTGGGCTGTAGTTAGTTGAAGGTAAGTAAATTGGTGGTAGGATTCTAGCCAATTTAGTTGATGCAGTGCGGAGCAGTGGTGAGTACAGTATTTAGAGTTTGTGGCAAATTTGGCAACTTTATTATAGCAGGAATCAAGCTTACTTTTTAGGGAAGATTGTAGGTTGGTAAGGATGGGAGCACCATAAAGCAGTGTTGGTAGTAGGAAGGATGTGGCAAGGGCCTTTTTGGCAGTGAGACTGAGGAAATAGTTATGATGATATAGGGCACCTAGCTTTTGGTGTTTTTTTTATGTTGCTTTGGATATGAAGGTCAAAGGTTAGTTTGTCATCAATAATGACGCCTAGCAGTTTTGTACTGGGGATGACATCTATGATAGTATTGTCATTTGAAGTAACTGTAAACAGAGATTTGTCAATGGTGCTAGTTTTTGTGGGGGTGAATAATAATAGTTTTGTTTTGTTGGGGTTAAGGGCAAGGTGGTTCTGGGACATCCATTGCTCTGTAGAAGTGAATGCTTTTTGGGTAAGTTGCTGTCATTTGCTGAGAGATTTTGAGGAGGAGATGATAGTAGAGTCATCAGCATATTGGATGACGGTACTATGAGTAAGGGTTTGATGGAAGTTATTGACGAATATGCTAAAGAGGAGGGGGCCTAGAATAGATCCTTGGGAGACACCTGTGTTAGCAGTAATGAAAGGGGAGGAAGAGTTTTGCAATTTAGAGGATTGCTGCCTATTTTTTAGGTAGTTAGTAAACCGTTGTAGAGTGGGGGGAGATAGATTAAGGTTGGAGAGTTTGTTGAGCAGCAGGGAATGAGAAATGGTGTTGAATGCCTTAAATATATCGAGAAAGAGAGCTGAGACTAAGGAGCCAGTGTCGTGGGCTCTATTTACTGTGTCTAAGAAGGAGATGAGGGCGGTATTGGTGCTATGTCCAGGCCTAAAGCCATGCTGTGTGGGAGAAAGCAGTTGGTGTTTAACTAGATGATTGATGAGTTGTGTATGGATGCACTTCTCTAATATTTTAGAGATGGGGGAAAGAATGGCAATGGGACTGAAGTTTGAAATGTTAAAGTTGTTGCCGCCTTTATGTAGAGGAATGACAAATGATTTTTTCCAGATGTCTGGTATACAGGATTTTTGAATGGACCTGTTAAGGAGTATGCTGATAGGGTAGGTTATGGAAGGGGCTGCTAGTTGTAGGTATTCTGTAGGTAGATCGTCAGGAGCATTAGTGCAAGGTTTGAGTTTATGAAGTAGTTTTGGGATGGTGGAAGTGGTGATGGGAGATAATGAGAAGATGGGTGTCTTGTTTGAGGTGTAGTGGATGGATGGAGAATTTATAGTGTCAGGGGAGATGGGTGGGAAGGTAGTAGTTAGGTTGGTGATGGTGTCTATGAAGTATGTTTTCAATAGCATAGCTTTCTCAGAGGGGGTTTTATCAGGGGTGGGGCATGGAGTGTTGTTAGCACCTGGGTGGAGTAAGGAGTTAATTGCTCCCCAGAATTTTTTGGGATTGTGTTTGTGCTGATCTTGTATCGATTGTAAGTACTCTTTTTGTTTTTGACCACTAAACATTTTGCTTGATTGTGAAGTTGTTTGTATTGCATTAGGTTAGGGGTTTTTTTTTTTTTTGCTAGGTTTTTCATGCTTTGTCCCTAGAGGACATGATTTGCTTAGTGGCCTTTGTCTGCCAGCAGGCATGTGTTGATTTGACTCTCTTTAATCTTGGGGGGGGGGGGGGGGCAAGAGAGTTTAGAATTCTGAGGAATGTGGAATTAAATAATCTGATGGCTTTATTGAGTGGAAGAAATTTAAGTGGGTTCCAATTTGTTTTCTGCAGGGTGTCATTGAGGGTGTTTTGGGAGACGTGAGACAGGTCTCTGGTGTTTTTATATTGGTGGGGAGTAATTGTAGAGGTGGGCTTACGTATAATAAAAGAAGGAGAGTGATCACTGATACTATCTGGGAGAATGCCTGAGGATGAGATTTTATCAGGGTGAGATACTAGGATCCAATCTAAGGCTGAACCTTTGTTTGTGTTCTTGTTAGGTCTGGTGATGTCAGTAATTAGTTGAGAGTATGTGTGAAGGTTGATATTTGTGAGGGGATTATTGTTGGAGATATCTAGCCAGTTGATATTGACATCACCTAAAATGATGGTTTCATTTTGTATGTTAAGGCTTGTCCAGGCTAGAATGTCTTCTAGAAAAGAACTATTGTTTCCTGGGTGAATGTGTATTACTATGATGCAAAGGCTTTTGTGTTTGTTAAGTTTGAGAAATGTGACTAGTACTTCAGCAGATGAAAAAGGGGGAATTGATTTAGAGTATGGAATGACTGTGTAGGTGTTTGGGAATAATAAGGTGACACCTCCACCTTTCTTATGGAGTCTGTCATTCCTAAGACAGGAGTAGTTTGGGGGTAGAATTTCAGAATCTTGGATGTATGGCTTGAGCCAAGTCTCAGTGATGGCTGTGAAGTCTGGTTTGTGTTGACTCAGCCATGCATGCAGGTGGGGAATTTTATTCTTAATACTCTGAAGATTAACAGTGATAAATTTTAGGTTTATTGTGGAGTTGTGAGGATTATGAGAAGGGGAAGAAGGGCCATGGTTGGGGTGTACATCACCACGGAGAGCCAAGTTACAAAGAGTTAAGAAGTTACCTGGGAGGGACTTCTTTTTTGTTTTGTTGAGGTATGTGAGGCTGTGGTGATAAAAAAGGTTATGATGTGTGGAGAGCAGGATTATTTTCTTTTGTAGAATGAGATCAGTTTGATACAGACTAGAGGAGATAGCAGAATAGCTTGGGAGGGTGTGGAAATGGATAGATGTGGTAGGTGAGGGTAGTGGAGGGAGATGAGTTGTGTGAAATGATGATAGTATTAGAAGGAGAGAGAGGTGGAGGGTGAGTATAAGGAGAAAGATGTTGAGTACAAGAGACATGGCTGGGTAATGTTAACAGTGAGAGGCTAGAATGAATATAAATGAGTGTATGTGGGGGCTGAGTGTATAGTTTGAGCTGTGGGGGTTAGAGGTAATGCAACATGTATGCTAGTGGGAAGAAGTGGTCTGAAATAGTAGTGTAGTGGAAAAACAGTAGCTATGTGTAAAGACAGGAGGTGGAAAAGGAGGGAGTGTGGTTAGGTGTCTAGGGAGGCTGGAGAATAGAGTGGGAGGTAATATAGCTAGTAAGAAGGAAAAAGAGGGGTGGTGTGAGAGGTGGTAATTAAGAGGGCTATGGGTGGGATGAATATAGGAGTGATGTGGGTGGAGTCAGGAGGTGGAGGTGTGAGAAAGGGCGTGGTAAGGTTAGATATAAAAGTAATGTATTTGGGGGTGGGTGTGAATGGGGATAAGGTAGGGGAGCAGAGTGAGCCCAAGCATAGCGAGGGCGAACAGAGCGGTTTGCCCCCACTAGAGGAGGCTAGAGAGCTACAAAAAAAACAATCAATCAGGTAGGAGGTATCCTACAATTAGAAATGTTATAGCAGGTAGGCTGGTGGTGTTCTTCGAGGAGAACACATTATTCTATATGCAGAATGGGAGGACTGTTGGGGGAGATTCCAGTCCCCTAAGGTGGGGTATAACAGTTTGTAAGGTTAGGACTAACTTATTCTTAGGATGGTTCATAGGTTCATAGGTTCATAGATTAGTACTAAGCTAACTGCCCTTGCGAGCCATTTTAAGCCTAGCCAATTATCCTTTGTGAGACTCAAACCCTGCACCTTGTGTTTGTAAGGCAAACACCTTAACCATTAGGCCACCCTCCCAACCATTTGGTGAGTCAGTAGTTATAAGACGTACGGTTTACGTAAAAAAGGAGAAGGATATAGCTATGTTTAATAGAAACTAAAAATAAAGATAAAAGCAAGGAATCGCTTTCTGTAAGAGGGATGGAAAGTGGCTGTATTTTATGTAACAAGGGAATTCCTTAATGTAAGAGGGATAGAATGTGGCTAAGTTAATAGAAGAGGGAAGCAGTATACAGTGTATTTGGGTAGGCTTATGCTGCCATCTGGTGGTTTTAGAGAATAACAGCAGCAGAGGGTACAGAAAGAAAAAAAAAAAAAAAGACTACGGGGAAGGAGATGTCCTGGGGGCATCCAGTCTGCAAGTGTGCTATCCCTTAGAGTGAACTACGCAGCATTAACAATTCTTAGTACAACAGCTGAAAGCTGCAATGCAAACACCTACACTGCAGGCAAATGAGTGTCTTGTATTTTCACTTAGATGGAGGGGCATCAGGGAGACTTTTATAGTCCAAAAAATGGAGGAGGTATGTTCTGCACGGTAGACGGATACCTTGCTTAGAAGCAGTTTAATTCAAGCTGTAAAACAGGACAAAAACTCCAGTAAATAAGAAAATAACAATGGACTGTTGATGCCAAGAGAGAGAAGCAGGTTAATAAGCACAGAGATGAGGAAACAGTTGTGGCTGGAGGTATAGGGTGAGGGATAGTGGGTGAAGGAGGGTGAGGGCAGAGAGATTAAAGGGGGAAAAGTTCTATGGTGAGGGAAAGGATAAACAGTACAGACTCAAGAGTGCAGGATGGAAAGCAAAATGCTAATGTAATATCTCTAAACAGTTAATAGTTTAACGTATGGAACAAAGCAAAACGCTAATTTAGTATCTCTAAATCGGTTAATAGGTAACTTATGGAACAAAGCAAGAGGCTAATTTAATATCTTTAAATCAGTTAATAGTTTGACTTATGGAACAAACAAATGAGGCTAGCACTGTAAAATTCCTTTCGGGCAGTAAAAATACTCATGAAACCAACAACGTTCCTTGTGACTACCTAGCACAGACAAATACCCATATCAATAGTGTAATAGAGTGGTTTTACATTAGGTATAACAGAGCAATTAACAGTACAACCAAATAATTATTATGGAAAGCAAACATCAACCCTTGCTATTTATAACTTGGAGTGCATTGCTGATGCAGAGAGCATATTAAGAAAAGCGCTATGATATAGCCGTATATATGATATACCATTCTACATCTCTTCTACTATACTTCGTTTTTGAACAGCTTTATTAAATTATCACTTAAGACATAGGCATACATACATGAGCAGAAAATAAAACAAACCATGTTAACATTGTTTCATTTACCCAGATTATATATTACATGTATGTCTTCTTTCTTTACAAAACCCTCATGTAGTTTCTGACTTTCTTTAAAACCCACTCTTCCCACTGAACCTTATTTTGCATGCATTGTTTCCACAAATTCCATTAATTTCTATATCGTTTGCTCCTTCCCGTTTCCGTTTTTTATCCATGTCTCAATATTCAATATTGCAAATACAGCTGGTCTAGATTTTGATTTCCATTTTCTAGTAATTGTTTTTTGACAGCCAACAGAATTAACTTAATGAGGCTTTACTATGTCAGACCATGTAACCCAGCTCAAAATAATAATTTCCTTAGTTACAACCATTTGCTCCCCCAATATTTATGAGAGGGTACATTATAGGGAATTTTTAAAATCTGCCAACTCATTATACTCCCAAAAACATGTTTCCAGTTATCTCTTTCTTCCTCATCACACCTCCATTTTCTATCCGTCTGAGAAAAAATCTTTCAAGTCTGCTTGGGGTATAAAAATACCTAAGCAAATACTTCTAATCAAAAATCCTAAAGCATCTGGACTTTTTTGCATACTTGGGAGCCATACAAACGCACTCCCATTGCAAATTGCTTTTCCATTCTCTCTTCTCAGTCCTTTCTAACCACCTCTGACTGATTCTTATAGTTATCCTGCAGTATTTCATATGTTGCCTTAATTATCCCATTTTTTACAACAGCTTCTGTTCTGCAGTCAATTAAAAATTCTGCCAGAGCAGGTCTTTCACTTAGGACATCTCTCTATCCTATACATTTCTTTTTTCCTGGTTGGGAAAGCAGTCTCTAACCTGTAGTCTAAACTTCTTCTTGGCTTCATCCCACTCCGTTATCTTTTCATGTCTAGTTATTTGCTTCACATACCTTGGTTCCAGTAAATTTCAGCCCCATCCTGTCTATTTACTACACCCCTACTTGCAGTCATCCCTTTTGGCAAAACTTACTTTCGCAGTTCCCATGTTATTCTTAGACTACTTTCTGAAATTTAATGAATATAATATTCTGAGTGGTTGATGTTATTGTCCTCAGGGATCTCTATCCACAATCTCACTCTCCTTTCATCTTGAACTCTGTTTGCTTCTTGATCATTATTTTCTAGTTTGAATTATAATCTTCTGGTGGTGTTATGTATATGAGCCTTTACTATATAGCTGTAAAATTTACCTTCAAATCAGGTAATCCTGAACCATCTTGCTCTTCTGTGACAATCAGCTTATCTAACGTAACTCTTGCTTTCTCCCCATCCCAGATAAATTCCTCCAACTCTTTATTAGTTATTGCCCCAAACCTCTCTGGTTGATAAAAATTTGCCTGACCTGTATATAAAACTAAAGAGGCTAAAAACATTTTCAATGGTTGTATCTTTTCATCCATATCCATAAACAAGACCTTCCAGTTTCTCAGTTTTTGTATTATCTTTTGCTTAGTCTCTTCTCACATATCCTTAACAGCCATAACAGAAGTCTTTTAATCCTAAATATTTCGCCTTATTGTGTCCCCATAAATACGGATATTGCTGAACCAATTCATGTGTGGGTACATAATTTACAGCAGTAGCCTCTGTCTTATCTTCATTCATTTTATATCCTGAAAGGACATGAAACTGTCTCAAAATGTTCCACAACACTGAAATGTCCTTTTCTGAATTTATCAAGTACAAAATATTATCATTTGCAGATAAAGCCAACTTTTCTGGATTACCACATCAGTTATATACTTGAATTTCTGAGCCCCATATTTTCTTTTGTAATGACTGAAAATATAAAATAAATAACGAAGAGAAAAGGGGAAAGAGGAAACCCCTGCCTAGTTCCTCTGTTCAAATGCAACTTATTGGAGATGAACTCTTCCACTTTAATTCTTGCATCTGACCCTTCATATATCTTCCTAATTATTATTGTATCAGGAATGTAAATGCCTCCATTGCCCTACTTCTAACATCCCAGCTTACTCAGTTGAATGTTTTCTCTACATGAAGACCCATAAAAAGCAGCAGTATTTTCTTACATTCTGCTTTCCCATGGATCATTATTGTTCTATTAATGTTGTCAAATGTTTGCCTCACCTCCAGAAAACCACACTGATCCATATCTATCAATTTTGGCAACAACTTTGCCATTCTTTTAGCTAGTATAGATGTATATAGACTTTATAATCGTGATTTAAAACTGAAATGGGTTTATACTCTGGAGTTATTAAGTATTAGTTTTCTGTACTTTCTTGCTGTACTTAACTGTTTTCCGCCTAAATGCAGTGTTTGTTGTGATTTAAAAGCTTGTTTTTTTCACATATTGTACTTATTTTACTGCCTGCATTTTTAAAAAGTTGTTTTTTTTGTTTAAATAATTTGTTTAACTGTTGTAGGCTACGCACTAAAGTGCAATAGCCTTTTCTGATCGTTTGCAGTCATTTAAAGCTGTTTTAAGTGTATTTTTTTACTGTTTTTGCCTTATCTTTTCAAAAAAACAAAACAAAACAAAAATTCCTTGTTTCCCGCCTTTCTAAGCTAGTATAGTCCAGTTTTCAGGCTAGTGCTGAATTCAGGGCTGTGATACTAGTTTCTGAGTTGCCCATACCTTACTTGGATAGAAGTAAGTTTCTCTGTTCACCTGTGAGAGAGGGGAGCTTTGAGCAACCTATCTGTCCCTGGAGGAGTGGTTTCAGCCCAGAAGTTAGTAGTTTATTGGCCATTTTAGGCTAATTTCTATTTCATTTTCCTACTATAAAAACCACATTTGCACGGTTTTGCGCATCGGGCAGTGCTGGTTAGCTACGGTTAAATTATTCCCGACTCCACTAAGTCTCCTCTTCAGTTTTTCCCTTGAAACTAGTCTAACTCTCAACCTAAACACTCAAAAAGCATCTTACAGCCCAGCACTTGGTCAGACCTAATAGCAAGCACTAATATACCCTGACACTGATTGCCCAGCAGGGCAAGGCTCTTTATTCACCCCTCACCAACCAAGCAACTAAGCAGCTCACCCTACTATTCAGGCATGACCAAAGGGCATCTTCAGGTGCACTCTCCAGTCCAGCTGGTGAATCTGGGTATCCTGAGGCAATGTTACAACTGCCTCATGTACACAGACAACCCTCTCCTCCTACCACAAAACACTAACATATGCGAGAGACGCAATTATATAGCCAAACTGGAAGATAAGCTGTCTCTACCCAAGACTGGAACAGACAGTCAAGAGGAGAAGGTTAACACTTGCACCATAACTCCAGCCACACACAGACCTACTAAAACAGCACTGGCAAAAAATACACATAAATACACAAAATCATACTCAGTGGCTCTAAATACAAACCTGCAAAAGCATCAGAGAACTCCAAAGCAGACACCCAAACAACCTGCACTTCCCGTCACAAACCAGACAACACATAAAACACAAAATCAGTGTGCCGCACAATCACAGCCCTTAAGGCAAAATAACATACCTAACACAGTAGTAATAGGTGACTCTATAGTTAGGCACACTGACATCCCACTCACTAGGCTGGACAAGCAGAAGGTTACTGTTAGCTGCCTGTCGAGAGCCAGAATCCGCCACATAACACAAGCACTCGGGTCACTTCAGAACAAGTACAAATATGACTCTGTCATTGTTCATGTTGGTATGAATGACCTGAGATGTACCTCCATGGACTACATGAAAATAGACATGGAAGAGCTCTCTGATCATGTAGCCCAGGCTGGTATGACCCTGACCCTGAGTAGCATCCTGCCCTCACCAAGAATGATACCTCAGTATAAAGAAAAAAAATGATCAATTTCAACAATTGGCTAAGCTTCTGGTGTCATTCAAAGGGGATCCAGTGTCTGTCAGCCTGGGACGACATGCTTGACAAGCCATGTTGCTTTGCAAGAGACGGCTTGCACCTGTCACCCCTAGGCTTTCAAATACTGGCCAAGGCTCTTGCTGCCCCCATAGTGCCTTTTTTAGGCAAGGCTCAAAAGATAAACCCACCTCCGTAAACAGCACCATTAACAAAATACTGAAGGTTATGCTACTCAACGCCAGGAGTTTAAATCTCAAAATGCACGCACTTGAAGCACTCCTCAGTATGGAGAATGTTAACATCTGTGCAGTAACTGAAACCTGGTTCAAGGCTCCAGAGAGCACCCCAGCACTACGAGGCTACAACTCATACCACACATTTCGACCACAGAACATGGACTGAAACACAAAAGGAGGGGGTGTATCCATATTCATCAAGGATACCTACACCTCCAGGTTAGTGGCGCAGCATGATACTTCTGGGATCATCCATGTGCAGCTAACATCGGGCAAATCTGCAATGCAAATTATGGCCTGCTACAGATCACCCTCAATGAACCAGAACCACCGCTCCACCTTTCTGGAGACACTGGAAAACATGAAGGTCCTACCAAACACCCTGATATTGGGCGATATTAATTACCCTACCATTTACTGGGAAAACTACTCAAGTTCAAATTCCCAGGCCCAGCGCTTCCTGAAATTCATCAACTCAAACACCCTGGATCAGCTGGTAAACTCCCCTTCACCTAGAGGTGAAAACATATTGGACCTGGTCATCACCAACATGGGCGACAGGTGTTCCACACCAGAGGTCAACCTGTCACTGGTTAGATCAGACCATAAACTAATCACTCTGGATGTCCACACCCCACCCACCACCCCCAACTAAGGAAACCACAGTAAAAAAATTTTCTAAAGCAAACTTCACCTTACTTAAGACAGAGGTGGTAGGTTTCACAGCCCCCACGCTAAAGGATAAAGTTGCCCAAGATGCAGAATCCTTTACAAATGCACTCTATGAGCATCTACAAGGATGCATGGATCGTGCCATCCCTAGGAAAACCAAGACTCACTCCTCTAAGAGAAGGAAACCAGTTTGGTGGACCCCTGCAATAAACAGGCCATACAACAGAAGCAGAACTCAGAAAAAAAGCAAATCCCAAGAAGGAAAGACATCCCTGATCAGTATCAGTAAGAAACTGAGGTCCCTCATGGAATTATCCAAGGCTAACTTCAAAAGAAAAATAGCCAAGGATTCAAAAAATAACCACAAAGCCTTCTTCAGCTATGTTAAGAACCTAAGTGGCAACTCGCAGATATGCACTGAACTAGTGCAAAATAGCACAAAATATACTGAACCTACTGATATTGCCAAAATCCTGGCAGATAGATTCAGTGCAAACTTCACCCCCCTCTCACCTCCAAAAGGGCCCACAATAATACTGGAAAAGTGTAGTGTCCCAAAGATCACAGATGCACAGGTGAAAACAGCCCTTTCAAAAGCCAAAAACACAGCGTCAATGGGACCAGATGGTGTCCCAGGCTGTGTCTTTCATGAACTACAGAACGAACTAACCCCCCACCTAAACACGCTGTTCAACCTCAGCCTCTCCACAGGCTATGTGCCCATAAAATGGTGCACAGCAATGGTTATTCCTCTCCACAAAGGAGGGGCCACAACTGACCCTGGTAACTATTGCCCCATAAGCCTGACTAGCCTAGTCTGCAAGGCTATGGAGCGCATCATCATGGAACTCATTAACAAAGATACTGGGAACCTCCAAACACTTGACCCGACCCAGTTCAGCTTTGTTAAAGGCAGATCATGCCTACTAAACCTGGTTGACTTGTTCAAGACTGTCACCAAGGCCATAGACAAGGGAAAGGTGGTTCACACAGCCTACCTTGACGTCACCAAGGCTTTCGACACCATTCCCCACTCAGGTATTACAGAAAAACTCACCAGTCTGAACATAAACCCCTACGTCACGAGATGAGTTGTCAACTGGCTTACAGACAGAACTCTCATGGTAAGAATAGCGGGCTCCAGGTCAGACTCTAAACCAGTCACAAGTGGTGTCCCACAAGGCTCAGTCCTGGGACCCCTACTGTTCGGCATATACTTCTCAGAAGTACAGGCAAACACAGGAGGACTATGGCTAACCAAGTTCGCCGATGACTGCAAACTGGGAGCCATAATAGACTCTCCGGCTGACATGGACATCCTCCAAAAGGGCCTTACTGAGACAGACACCTGGTGTCAAAGTCATGGCCTCAAGCTAAATGCCAAAAAATGCATAGTCATCCCATTTGGGAAAAACAAAACACCCACGAATTACCACATAGGTGGCAGAACCTTAATACAGAAGAGGTAATAAGAGATCTGGGGACCCAGATAGATAGTAATCTCTCCTTTGACAATCATATTGTCAAAGTAGTTAGGAAATTCTTCTATGTGGCTCATCTAATTACTAAAGGGTTCGCATCTAGAAATAAAGAGGTTATAGTGCCCCTCTACTCATCACTCATTAGACCCATCATAGAGTACAATGCCCCATTTGGGATGTACCTCACAAGACACTTCCAACAGCTGGAAAGACCACAAAAGTACCTCACCAGGAGGATTACTGGTCTCAAACATATGTCCTATGCAGCCCGACTGAAAAAAATCTGGCTGTACTAAGTGGCATATCGCTTACTCAGAGGTGATCTCTGCCTGACTTACAAAGTCATGTCCATCTCAGAATTGATGGACATGCTCCATCTAAAGAAATCCAAGTCACTGCGAGCCACATGCTGTAGTGAGCTAAACCTCGCCACAACAATAAAAAGAACATGCTGGAGGGATAGATTCCTGTCACAGAGCCTCCCCATGCTTTGGAACAAAATTCCAAATTACACCAGGCAGAGCCCCTCAATAACACTCTTCAAAAGAAACCTTGACGCGTGGATGGGTAACAGAAAATACAACCCTGGGATCACTTCATTGGCTTTGCTTGACAGAGGATCAGTTAATTAATCAATGGGGTGGCGAAAGCCGACACACTCTGGCTAGCTTATAAATGCCCTTGGCCTAGTACCTACCTATGAACCTATGAACAAAGCTAGGTCTGATGGGTTTTTCCCACTTTGAGGAATACAACCACCATCACAGCTTTCTTCCAATATGCTTGTGGTTCCCTTCTTTCTGAAATACTATTAAACAAAATCTTCCAGATCTTTATCACTTTCTTCCCTCCTAACCGCCAAACTTCCACAGAAATTCCATCTGTTCCTGGAGACGTCCATTCTGATTGATTAGACATTACTGTTTTTATCTCACCTCTTCTATTCTTAGCTACTAGTTGTTGAGCCTCATCTTCCTCTAAACTTGGTATAATTAAGTCTTCCATAAATACGTCCATTTGTGCCCTTTCTTGGTTTACATACTCCTCTACTTTATATACATGTTCATAAAATTTCCAAAGTATCTCTAAAACTGCTACAGGATCTGTGGTTATATTTCTTGCAACAGGCTCCTTTAAGTTTAGTGACGGCCCTTTCTACTTTCTGTTGACTAACTTGTTGCACTAACAGTTTTGTGCTCTTGCTGTTATCAAAAATAGTTGCTTCACAACAGTATTTTTCAAAACTGTGCATATTATCCAAATAAACCTCTATTTTCTCTTTAGCACTCGGGTGTTACTCTTCTTCTTTTTCTGTGAGATTACCCTTATACTGCAATAATGTAACCTCTGTCATCCCCTCTAAATAATTCCTGTTACTTCTTAACCATAATATTTTCTCTTTTATTTCCCCATATTTTTAAACTCCATTTTCATTTCTCACACTTACTAGCTATTTATTCTGAAAACATTTCTGTCTTCTCTACTAACTCTTGAATAATTTCCATTGCTCATTTCTTTGCCTCCTCTCTTTTTAACATGTTGGTGCAGGTGTACCAGTGTCTTATTTTTACTTCATTACCCTGCATTTTATCTTAGTTTTTATTGGTACATGATCTGAAATCGCTATAGGATGTAAACTAATGTTTTCAATTAAGTGCTTATGCGTCTGTGAAATATAAATTATATCCAGTCTAGCCCAGTTATTGTACCTTGGGAGATAATATGCAAATTCTCTGAGAGTTCCTACTACTGAATTCATGTCTTCCATACCAAACATTTTCAAAAATTTCTTCAGAAGTGTATTGTATTTTGTTAGATTTTCCTTTCTAGGTTCCCATGCTACATCTTCACTATTGCAAATCAAGTTCTAGTCCCCACCTATAAGTAATATTCCCTGCTGAAAGCTGATTATATCTCACCAGATTTTCTTAATTTCCATAATAGTTTTTGGTGGAATGTAAATGCATGCCAGCGTAATCCTTCTCCCTTCACAATAGCTGCTTACTAACACAGATCTACCATTATTGTTTTTTTCTCCTCTTCTATCACTATTGGAGCTCCTCTAACAATC
This sequence comes from Protopterus annectens, assembly GCF_019279795.1. Taxonomy (NCBI): domain Eukaryota; kingdom Metazoa; phylum Chordata; order Ceratodontiformes; family Protopteridae; genus Protopterus; species Protopterus annectens. Next base: position 408,080,720 of record NC_056732.1, read on the forward strand.
AGTATTATTACTACCCTTTTCCTTTGTCCCTGATATTTTGCTGAATATCCATCCTGAAATCCTTTCTTTGTCAAATTCACACGTTCATTTCTTTCGAAATTTCTCTCCTGCAATATTCCTATTTACACTTTGCATTTCTTAATATAATTCAATACTCCTCCCTTTCTGTCTGTACCTGTAAGGCCATTTACATTCCAAGTTAGTATGGGTAGAGCAGCCATTGTGTTTGAAAGCTATTGCTCCCACCTATTATACATGATAGTTTTTTGAATGTTTATTTCCAACTTACATGCACAATTTGTTTGGCAGGCTGGTCTTTTATAAGTTGTTTCTTTTCATCTCCATTTGAACCTATGTCTTATTTTAAGACTTTTTGCTTTAATGAAAACCCTTACAATGTATTTTAAGAAAAAACTCATCACCTATTAATTTAGAACAAACAGATAAAGCTATGTAAATGTTCAACAAATTAAGTTTAACCCTCCAGACAGGAGCAATTGCCCCATATTGACAGCTGCACCCATAAGCTTTACCTAATCTAAATTTAAGATTAGTCTTGCCAAAGTGCATGTTATAGCCTGTGTTCCCATTTACACTTACTGCTGTCTGTTCTTTTCTAAGTTATATTCCATTCCCAGATGTGAAAAACAGCTTTCATGCTTTCAGAAATCATTAACTTTTAGCCCTAAGAAAAAAATGCAATATCTACCTTTAAATAAAGCTTACTTGTGCACTGTTCTATTAAATATGTTAAACAATTAAACAGGACTGCAAAGATGCATATTTTTTATTCTTTGGTTTAGAAAGGGTGAAGCTAGATGGAAGGGGTGGCCTGTGGGAGGAAAAAATCAAATATAGGGAGCTGTGGTGGCAAGTCACCCTGCAGGCTAATAAATGTCCAGGGTTAAATTATTAGATTTCCATAGCCCCCCCTTCTCAAGCTTAGAGCAGCAAAGCTGTAAAATACATTTTTAGTAATGCTGTGACATTCAGAAACAGTGGTTAAAAGTGTGATTTGGAATTTTAAATTTAATTTATGTTTATTTTAAATTGTAAATGAACATTTTATATTTTATTTATTGTTTTAAATGTTGCTTGGATTAAGTCCCCTTTTGTTAGCAAGCTAAATGTTATGTGATATAGTAATGCATTTTTATGTATGGCCAGGAGATGGCACAAGAGACAATGGAAAATCTTCTCTCTTTTTATGTAATAAGACAATGGACATTTCAGTTTTCATTATTATATATTTTTATTTATTTATTTTTTTAACACAACAACATGTACAAACAGAAGCAGACCATAAGATATGTTATTTTAGTTGGATTTTTTACTGCTATATGGAAGATGATTTATTGATTTAGGTTCTTAGTAAAGAAAGTGTAGTTACATGATTAATAAAGTTTTTTAAGGTTAGTTTTTAACAGTTTTAGTGAAAAGCTTTGTGATAGGTTCTTAATTTAATTAGGATGTATATAAATACACACACACTTGACTGTTTAGCCCACATCTGATGAAGTAGTGTAAACAAAAACATAATTTGGAATGTTAATGCAGTGTATCGGTTACTATTAAACGTATTGAAATTGGACTGTCTTGAGCTTTATTGTTATGCCTTCCAGGGTCTACCTTTGAATTTTAAACAATTAAAGCTACTCAGGAGGATGCTATCTCACTTCCCAAAATTTCAGACTTATTTTCTACGGATACATTGAAAGGTTGCATTTCTGTCAGCAAAGAATGTAAAGAACTCTGAAGATTAATTGCTTGCACTTGCAGACAGCTCAACTCTGTGTAAACATAGTTACCAACTAGAAAAAAAAAAAAAAACAACCAGCAACTCTGCATATGCATGAAAGAATTTTTGTAAGTTTCATTCAGAAAAAAATGTACAAAAATCCTCAGGCCAATTTTCCTCAACTACAGACTTCATTTTTTCCCACTGAGGATATTTCCTAATAAAAAGGCAACAAGCTAATACAATTGCAAATACAAGAAACAGTATTTTTCGTGCCTTTCTTTATTTTGTCTTATTTTTCAAGTCTCTTTTTGTAGGCAAACTTGTTCATAGCTTAAGACAAATACATTAATCTAGGCATCTGCCCTTGCATAAACAATGTAACGTATTATCTTAATTCTACATATAATATGATCAGGACACTTTTGTACCCATCTCCAACAGTTCATGATCATAGCATTATATTAACTTAAATTTGCTTCTGTCCAGTCTTTCTTATCTTGTTATAATGTAAAGCCTATATTCCATTTACCTAAAAGCCTATATTCCATTTATCTAAAAAAAACTTGTTTACTGTAGTATCTTTCACATATACAGCAGTCACTGAAAAGACCCCCCACATTTAAAATACCTCTGACTGTACCCTATACAAAACTGCTTTATAATACAACATGCAGTTTATACATCATGAACTGTTTTATACAAATACTAATAGGAGCAGCATTTTTACCTACATTTACTTCTTTTTTACCCTTTAGTGCCCTTTTTAACAATAATGACATAATGTGGGGTGTATGCTTTACAGCCTACCCACAAGTTTAACTAATTCCACAAAACTCCACTCTTTCTCAGCCATTTTTTCTTGCAAAGCCATATTTCATAAATGTGACTGATGCTTTATAGTCTCCCATTTATTCACTAATTTCAGTGCTGTTGGTTTTCCTGATCATCTTCATATTCCAACACCAGACTCTAGTTCAAGTTCAATGTACTCCTGATTCTTCTTGTCAACTCATGTTTTTTTTCTGTTTCTCAAACATTTTCCTTTAAAACAATGGAAAAGGTTTCACTGGCAAAGTCTTTCTATGAGCTTTATTGTCAGAAAAGTAAAAAGCAGAATGCCCTTCTACTTGCTGGCTCATTGTTTGTTGGATACACTTTTCCCTCCTTATTCTGTTCTGCATCCAAAATTTCTATGATCCTCCAGATAAATATTCTGAAGATAGCTGGATACAGCAGCTTGAATCTCATACCTGCTTCTTGACATTCCCTGATTGCTGGGATAAATGTACTTCTTTTCTCCCTGATGTACAGTAAATAATCATTTTCCCCAAACAATCTGCTGTCTTCAACTTTTAATATTTTTCTCTTCTGCCACAGTTTTGCCAGGATCAATTCTTTCTGCTAGTAGATTGCATCTTTACTAATATATGTCTTGGCTGCTTTCTCATGGCCAGGTTTTGTGCATATACTCACTGTACCATTCCAGTTAACAAATCTTGCTGTGGAACACCGGTCCAGTCACTTGTTTGTATTTTCATAAAATTAATACAATCTTCTCCTTTCAGTTTCTGTTGTGCAACAGAAAATCTCAGGTTTTCTCTGTACCCTCTGTCATCTAACTCTGCTATTTTTTGAAATAGCTCTTCATCAGAAGCCTCATACACAGACAGGCTTTGCTTCATTTCAGCCTTTGATTTTTGCAGTTTTATCAGTTCATCTGAATAGCTGGTTAAAGCTTATTCTATTTTCTAGCCATTTTTATTTTAGTTGCTGTATTCATTCAGAGTTGTATTTATCTTAATTACTTCTGAGTTCATTTGATTTATTTTTTCCTCTAAATTACTGGAAGCCATAGTTTGTACAAAAGCTGATGCTTGAACTGGCTTTTTTCTTCACAACTGTGAGAATCATCCCAGCCAGTGTTTTTTTCTTCAACATTCTTTCAGATGCCCTAAATGTCTTCTTTGGTGGCATCCAGACACTGTATTTACTAGCCGGTAACTGAATTTTACTCAGAATAACAATTTCACTAGCTCCATTTTCTTAGCTTCTGTTTTCACACTGAGAGAGCTGAAATTAACCTGTTGGTCAGTGTACAGCCATCTTTGAAGTCCCTCTATTATATTTCCAGAGACAGGCATTACTTTCCCTTATTTCTTCCTTAGCCATGCACCTCTACTCTGACACCAGTGCCCATAGCCTTTCACTGCTAGAACTTTATGGTCAGAAGAAAAAAAAAAGGAAACCACTCCCTTATACAGCCTTTGGTCTCCTACCTCAAAACCAGGAATTATTTCCGGCTGTGCTATCACTTCACCAACTGCGGCATTCTGCAGAATTCAATCCAACTGTTTCACTGCCAGTCCTGTAGCATTTCCCTACCATTACGCTTCCCTTACTTCTCTGCCTATAGCTATCCTCTCACCACTGTTGCTTCCCTGGTTACTTTTTATACACTACTGCTTCATCTGATTCTTCTACAGTGATGCACTACCTCACACTAATGCTCTGTCTCCTGCTTCTAATTCACATCACCTCATATCATCACTTGCTTTTCCCTCTGCAGTCCCCCACCTCAAAGTAACTCAACCTGACACGGTCAGATAACAATAGTCATATAAAGTAATCTCTTCAATAACACTGATATGCAACTTTTTAACCATATATTCTATGTATTAAAACATCAACTCCCAAATTTCACATTAAATAAAAAAATTAAAATCTAAGCCCATCTATCCTTGATACTCACAAACCTAAAACTTTTCAACAATGTGGTGATGTACATTCTAATCCTGGGCCATCTCATCCAAATACTGCTAATCTCCTTGCTCCTAACCTGAGTTTCCTCATGCCAGGTAATAGAGGTAGTCAGGTCTCAGGACTCAGGATATTTAATATGAATATTCAGTATACCCAGCAGGCTTCATGGCTTTCACGTCTGAGTAGACCTTAACTTTCCGGACATTCTCATATTAAGTGAGACTTGATTAAAGCCTGAGATAAAAGATGAGCATATTCTTCCAGCAGGTTATAAAATCCTAAGAATGTACAAAACAAAGAAAAAAACTGGTGGAGTCTCAGTCATCTGTCACAATAACCTACAGCTTTCCACATACCTACACCCAATACCCAAGTTCCATTCTCAAGATATCACGTCTTACCCTGTCTGCCTGACTCCCTACAGGGGCAGTCCTATCTTTCTCTCAGAAGTGAAATTAAAGGATTAAAGAAACTCTTCAACCTTCTTTACCCAGTTTTACTTTGTCTACTGGCCCAGCCCTCCTGGACATTCAAGACCATTCTCAAGATATCACGTCTTACCCTATCTGCCTGACTCCCTACAGGGACAGTCCTACCTTTCTCACAGAAGTGAAAGTAAAGGAATAAAGAAAATATGTAATATGCTGCCATACCGAATGTAATTCTGCTTGTGAAATTGCTCAACCACTTGCCTGGTGTTAGTAAAGGGTCCCAGCCAGAATATCCAGCAGCCATACCCTTACCCTTATATTTGTGAATCCCCTCATACCTGTCTCATCCCTGGCTTTTTCCTTCCCTATATCAGAGCCTCCTTGCTCCCTTCATCTATTTAACTGATATAGTGGTTCATCTCCCTACAATTACAAGAATTGTCCACTAGGTGGCAGTGTCTACCCATCTACAACCTCTCTTCCCTCTCTCCTTCTCACTCACTATAACATCTTAATAGTCATTTCTCTGTCTTTAACTACTTAGTATCAGTCCTACCCTTCATCCAGCTCTGATACTTGTCTTCTCCTTTACCTTAGTATGGTACCACAAGTATCCCTTTAACTATCCTGCTTACCTCCCTCTGTACTTACCTTCACCAGACTGATTGTTTTTTTTCACACTGTCCTGCTGTCATCTTTCCTTGGGTCTACCCGCTCCGTTCGCCCTGCGGGCTCACTCCGCTCCCCTACCCTACCCCCAAATCTCACCCACCCCACTACTCCTACCTTTATTGTAGCTGCACAGCCCCTCCCCTTCCTCCCTAACAACCAACACACATCTCCTCACAAGTCCTTCACATCCAATCACCCAATACCATTTCCCTCCCTCCCTTTCCCAATCAACAAGATACTCTCACCCACTTCTACATCCCTCCCTCTTACACTCACATACATTCCTTACATTTATCTACTTCTCCACTCCCCCTTCCTTCACTCACAAACCCACCTGCTATTTCTTTCTGTAATCCTACACCACACCATGCCTTGTTACACCCCCCTCATCCCTACCCTCTGTCTAATACTTCTAATTCCTCTGTACCATGCTACCTCTTATTCATCTCTCAGATTGCCACTCTCAGTCCTATCCCCTCCTCATCCTACCATCACCCTTACCAACATTCATAGGTTCATAGGTTCATAGGTTAGTACTAAGCTAACTGCTCTTGCAAGCCATTTTAAGCCTAGCCAATTATCCCTTGTGAGACTCAAACCTTGCACCTTGTGCTTGTAAGGCAAACACCTTAACCATTAAGCCACCCTCCCAACCCATTATTTTACCTTATCTCACTTCCACACAATATCTCCCAACCTAATACAACTACACCCACCTATCTGCTTCAAACTAAAACATCCTACCTCTATGAAACATCATACTTCTAAATCATTACTATTCCTCTCAATATGCTCCAAAAGTAAACACAAACCCCTTATCTCATTCTCCTTCAACCACCTATGCCTAGCAGGTGACATACACCCCAGCCCAGGACCTACTATAAACAACACTCCAACCACCCCTACTACCACCCATATTTCCAACCCTAAATATCTCAAACTCCTAGCAATCAATGCCAAGAGTCTAAGGAACAAAATAGGCCTCTTTCATGCATGGCTATACCATGCCCAATCTAACATAGTAGCCATATCAGAGACATGGTTAAAACCCAGTATAGCTGACTCAGAATTCCTACCTCCAGGTTTTCAAACTCTCAGACATGATTGCCCCAAAAAAAGGGAGGAAGAGTGGCCCTTATTTACTCCAATCTACTCTCCATCACCCCTTACCAAAATCCAATTCCGCAATTCAACAACGCTGAACTAGTCATAGGCACCCTTAAACTAAATAATCATAAGAACATTTGTGTCATAGCCCTCTATATTCTCCCAGGAAATAATATCAATACTCTTGAGAAAATTCTTCAATGGGCCTCAACCAATATCAAGTATGAGACATATATTCTAGGAGATGTTAACATTGATTGGAATAGAATTACTGCCAAAACCCCCACCATATCCATCAATCTATATAACTTCTCTCAACTTACTAATGCTATAACTAGACGCAATAAAACCAACCCACGAGGCTCCATACTGGACTGGATCCTTGTCTCTCACCCAAACAACATCTCCCTCATAGTTACATTACCAGACTCCATTAGCGATCACTTACCAGCCTTCATCCATAGATCAACTCCATCCTCTCCTCACTTACACCAGTATATATACAGACTCAGAATCTCACTAACTTCAATGCCACAACTTTCTCCAATTCTCTAAAACTTATAAACTGGGACAATCTAAAAACCCTACCTCTAGATAACACTGTAGAATTCTTCAACTCAACCTTCATAGATACCCTAAACTCCCAGGCCCCTCCAAGAACAAAATGGGTAAAGACCAATTCCGCCCCCTGGCTTACTAAGGATACCAAAACTCTCATGCTACAAAGGGACAAGACCTAGAAACTCTATCACCACAATAAACACCCTAACACCCTTCTTAAATACAAACAACTCCGCAACCTAGCCAAAAAACATATTACACAGGACAAAAAAATATACTATATCAAACTCCAGACCACTTATTCCACAAATCCAAAACAATTCTGGAAATCCATCAACTCCCTTCTTAATCCAGGTACCAAAAACAGTCCTTGCCCTGACACTAGCAAGCCTGACACAGAAATAGCCACACAGTTCAATTCTTTCTTTACTAGCTCCATAGCAGAACTTACCAAAACCTTCCCTAACAACTCCCTTCCCCACCTCAAATCCTCTTCCCAATCTTCCATCCTAAACTCTCCTACTTTTTATCTCAAACTCATCCCCACTTCATACATAAAGAAACTTCTCTCTAAACTTAAGCCTTGCTCCAATGCCCCTGACAACATCCCCTCTACCTTTCTAAAACTAGCAGCAGACAGCATTGACATTCCCATTAGTATACTTAGCAACAGATCCATACAGGAATCATATGTCCCTAAACTATGGCATTCTGCCTTTATCCTACCCCTCCACAAAGGAGGCAAAACTTCTCCAACTTCTGACCCATAGCAATACTATCTCATATTTCAAAACTTCTTGAGAAATGTATCCACCTCCAGCTAATGCCATTCCTCACAAATAACCAACTCCTCACCCCAACCCAACATGGGTTCCATCCTGGTCATAGTACAATGACAGCTCTTCTTTCATTCCTAAACATAATAAACCACACTCGTGACTCAGGAAATCTAGTATCCACAGTCTTCCTCAACCTCTCCAAAGCTTTTGATATTGTCTCCCATACCCACCTCCTTACTCACCTCTCTAAACATAACCTCTCACAAAACACCATCAGCTGGTTTAGCAGCTACCTCTCTGATAGATCCCAGGCTGTGAAATGGAAAACTGGTACCTCTGCCTTCCTTCCAACCCCAACTGGGGTACCCCAAGGATCCATTCTCGGCCCTATGCTCTTTAATATTTTCATCAATGATTTCCACACATCAATTCCCAACACCAGAAGAGTACAATACACAGATGATTCCACACTAGTCTGCTCTGCCTCCAACCTCCTTGAGCTCAAAACTATAACTCAAACTGCTTTCTCAACTACTGAGAACTGGATGCTTCAAAACCATCTCTCCCTACATGCCAATAAATCTAAAATCCTACTATTCACCCCTTCAGAATCTATCCATCTTGACAAAACGTCCTTCAAAATTATCAGCCATGCTAAATTCACTATAGAAATTGTCCCTTTTGCCAAACTTCTTGGGGTTACTATTGATAAGCATCTAAAATTTGATACCCATATTCAACTAAATATTAAAAAAACACATCAGAAACTTGGCATGCTGTACAGAAACTCACACTGCCTCTCTCCCTTAACTAAACAGACACTTGCCTCAACCTACCCAACTTACCCTCTCTGATGTATGGTGCTCCCTTACTAACCAACCTATCTTCCTCTAACACTTCTTAACAAGAAAGCCGCTACAATAAAATCTCCAAGTTTGCAACCTCATCCAAATTCTCTACTCACCACTGTATACACCTCCATCAGCTGAAATGGCTAGAACTTCCCAATTACCTGAACTGCCTCCAACTCTGTACAGCCCACAAGCTTATTTTCAAACCTAATACATGTCCAGCACTTGCTAACATTTTACCTTCATATACCCCTCTCAGACCCCTAAGATTTTCCCTCCAAAACCTAAGCTCCGTGTATAAACCAAATCATCCTGCTGGGCAGCTACTTCTATCCTTTACCTTAGCCAAAAAATGGAACTCTCTCCCTCCATCTCTAAGAATCTCTGAAAACTTTGAACTCTTCAAAATCCAGCTCCATTCTCACCTCTCCCATAGCTGGAAGTGCAATTGCACACTACCTACTTAACTTATCACATCCAAAGTCCAATTTCCCTTACTTATCAGGGATCTATCCCCCAATAACTACTATCAGATCACTATCTAACATTTCTAGCCTACGAACAAATTCTACCCTCTACAACTGTTCTCAACCTACAAACATGTAAATATGTAAGATATACTGTATATATGTTGCAGTCCAACTGTTCTTACTTGCCATTTTATACCCACAAGATGCTTACTGCGCCTTTTATCAACTGTGTATTGACTCTTGTTCACTTTGAACTATGTTGCTTCTACTTTGTACTATGTATTCTGAATTATGTACTACTTTGTACTATGTATTCTGAATTATGTAGTTTATACTTGTATTATGGAGCTATTCTTACCTTTTAGCAACTATGTATTGAATTGTGTTGACTCTGAACTATGTATCTTTTACTTTGCACTATGTATTCTATAGTTTATACTTTATACTATGGAGATTTTCTCCCTGAGCCTCCACTGAAAACGGGCTCTTAGAGCCCAGTGGACCTCCCCGGTCACCAAACTGAAAATAAATAAATAAATAAATAACTACACTAATAGGCTCATATCTTTGTAAAACACTTTACATCCACACCATTGTATGCTTCATAGCACTGTGTATTCCACCAGACAACAACATCCACCTGATAATGACACCCTGGACATCAACTCACATTTCTCATGAACTCTACATATTAGGTGATCTAAGTATTAGCTATCAAATTACATACTGTGACTACTCATTAACCTTGATTAATCTCTTCAACTTCATTCAGCTCCTTAATCTAACCAGCAGATATAACAGATTTTCAAACACTTCCTCTACTCTAGAGTGGATCCTAATCTCTTATGGTAATTAAATCTTAGTGATCATCCCCAAGCTTTGTAATTAGGCAACAGACCTACTGTCCAAAAGCACATCACTTTATTGTAGCCTGAAACCTATTACCTTTCAACACAGATACTTTAATTTCCAACTTAAAACAAATAAACTGGAATTCTTTAGAATGGAAAACATCTTAATGCTGCCACCCAGGATTTTAATGCAGTTTTCTTCAGAATACTCAGTGAGCAAGCCCCACTAACAAATAAATGTGTCAAAGCCAGTCCTGCTCCCTGCCTTCCATACACAGAAAAAAATGAGAGAAAAATAAAACCTGGTAAGCATACCTCAAAAGTAAAAACATACAACACTATCAGCAATACAGGGACTTATAAAACCTTACAAAATATCTTATAAAATCAGACAACACACAATTCTGCTTTAATCTCCAAGAAATGTAACAGCACCCCCCCCCCCCCCCGCAAAAACAAAGCCTGGCCAATAATAAGCAATCCCTTAAAACCTGGACATTCTAGCCCAACCATTCTCCAGCCAATACTAATAAAAGCATAGCCTCCAAAATCAATATTCATTTCTTACAAGCAGCCTCTTCTCTAGTCAAAGATAACTTTACCCACTGTCCTCCTCAGCTCACATCCTTACAGCAGGATATAAATAATTCTTTTACTCTCAAAAATGTTCCAACCTCAGCAAACCAGAGATACATACGTAAACTAAAATGAAGTACCCTAGCGGTGAATAATCTTCCTGTACATTACATAAAACTTTCTGCCAGTGCCATAGCTTACCCCATCTCAATTTTAATAAATAGATCTAATCAGGAACCCAGTGTGCCAGATATATAGAAATAATCCTACATCCTGCCCTACCGAAATGAGAACATTTCACTGTATAGACCCACTGCCATCCTTCTTCTGCTCTCAAAATTCTTGAAAAGGTGTACATACACAACTGCTACAACATTTCAGATAATAACTTACACAGCATGGTTTCCCCCTAACCATAGCATAACCACTGCACTACTCAGCTTCCTTAACACTATTAACCACTCCAAAACAAGTGTAACATAGTTTCTACTCTATTTCTAGAGTTAACCAATGCATTTGACACAGTTTCCCATCTAAACTGCTTCACAAACTCACAGACCTAGAACCCTCAACTAGCAATATTGCCTGGTTCCATAGCTGTCTCTCCAGTAGAGGTCATTCAGTGAGATGGCACAGTTCCTAGTCCTCCTTTTAAAAAGTCAGCATTGTCATTCCTCTGGACTCTGTGCTTGGCCTGCCTCTATTCAAAATATCATTGACCTTTCCACTGCTGCCGGACAGGCTTCTTTAGTTCAGTATGCTGATGATTCCACCTTGATCTGCTCTGCCTCCATCATACCTGAGTTACAAATTATGACTCAATAATCCTTCACCTTAGTGGGAACATGGTCAGACAAGTCACAACTGCTACTCACCTCCCCAAAGCTAATCTAATATTGTTTACATGTAAGAAACATTCAGACAAAAAAATATTTGCCATTACATCTGACAGTAATACTCAGACTGAAGTAGTAACCCATACAAAACTACTGGATATTACCAGAGATGAAAATCTGAAATTTGACCATTCAAACTGCTGTTAAAAAAGAAAACAAAATCACCAAAATTTCAATCTGTAGTACAGAGTCAAACATTTTCTCATTAACAGGAAAATAATAGCTTCTGTCCACTCTTCCACTTGCTCTCAAGTCTTTGCTATACATTTCAATTTGTTACAAATTTACAGGCCATCAAGCTAACTAGGGCAATGTTATGACATAATAGAAACATATGCAAACAATAAACCAAATTGCTTTACTACACTGGCCCCAAAGAGTTAAATTCAATGTACCTGCAGAACTACATTGTCTACTCAAAACTAACAGTGTCACACAGCATTGTATACAAACTTGAAAAGTGTCCATCTCTAAATAATTTTCTCCAGTGGTGATGCACTTACAGACAACTCTGTTCAAAAGACAAATGTCCCGTTTATGCTACTAAAGCTTGCAGTACTGCTGCAGAGGCCTTATATTCTAAAAGCATAGCCAAATTATGGAACTCTACCCCAATAACTGTATGACATTTTGGAAAATTTCCACTTCTTCAAATCATAGTTGAAGTCTCACCTCAAAGACATTTGGCCAGATCCTCTCCTCTAGGATTATCCCACAATATTTTCCTCTCACCCCCTCTCATTTATGTCTCCATCTACTAATGCCAACTCTGCCTGTCTGGCAACTACACCTAATCACAAGTGCTGAATTAATCTTTCTACTACTAGTCACTTTCTCAAATCTTTTAACCATCCTCTCTACCTCATGTATAACCTTTATTATTTCTTTTCTTAGCCACTGCACTTTCTCTGTTTTCCCATCTATACACTTTCCTTCAAACTGCCTACTCTTTTTCTAATCCTTTTCCTAGGTTTACCTTTTTGATCCAGCTATTAATATGTTGCCATCCTAACCATCTGAGTAACTCAATATCACATTCTATTACTTCCACCTCTCCATACATCCCTCTTTTCCTATACTTTCTTTTTCTTTTCCTATACTTTCTTTTTCTTTTCCCTTTTTGTCTCACTACCTATTTTCCCACCTGACCAAACCTATTTTTCTCCTTCCTGATCATATTTATTTTTTACATCCAGTCTCTCCTACTTCATCTGTACTTCATGTGATAATATTAGCTAGCTTATTATTTAAACTATGTATATTGGAGATTCATGCCCAGTCGGACTTTCCCGGTAAACAAATGCCAAATAAATAAATAAATACATTTCATCTCTCTTCCCATTATCTTCATTTCTTTATTTTCTTCTTTCACTGTAGTTCTACCTAATACTCAGATTAATCTCATAACTATTCATTGCTATTTTGTGCATAATCACATACACTCATACTTATAATTTGCAAATAAAACATACTTTATTGTATAAATCGTAATCTCATGAACTTGAAATCCTTTTGATGTTGCTTAATTAACTCTCATCCTTTTATTTTTACACTTATCTAAAGCTTAAAACTGTTGTATTGATTTACCCTGTCTTGTATTTTGTTTCAGTATTTTTGTATTTGTGTTAGAAAAGTTTTCCCTTTTTTATATTAAGCTTTATTATTATTCTATTAAACCCTATTATTATAGTGGAGATTTTCTCCCCTTGTTTCACAGTCAAACTTTCCCCAGTAAACTAAAGGGAAATAAATAAATAATTAGAATTTTATTTTCTCTTACATGCAGTTGTGAAGAATAATCATGTTCATCCTCATCATCAGAACTGTTTTCTAGGACATTCTGACATTAAATGTAGTAGCACAATTAAATAATGTTAGGAAAAAAAAAACATACTTGTAGTGTTTGAAAAAGGCAGTATGTTTAACATTAAATACATATGTTTTCCTAATGCACAAGTCAGCACTTGCTGTAAGTGTGTAGGCACTTATAGCAGAAAGTAATGTAGACAAATACGATGCATGTGGCAGACATCAGCACATGCTTGTTTTCAACAAAAGAGATAGATTTCACATACAGTGGATATAAAAAATGTACACACCCCTGTTAAAATGCTAGGTTTTTGTGATATAAAAAATGAGACCACAATAAATCATTTCAAAACTTTTTTCACCTTTAATGTGACCTATAACATATACAATTCAATTGAAAAACAAACAAATGTTAGGGAAAAAATATAAAAAATAAAAAACATATAGTAAGCTGGTTGCATAAGTGTGCATAGCCTTAAACTCATATTTTGATGAAGCACCTTTTGATTTAATTACAACATTTAGTCTTCTTGGGTAGGAGTCTATCAGCAGGGCACATCTTAACTTGACAATATTTGTCCAGTCTTCCTTGCGAAAGTGCTCCAAATCTGTCAGATTGCGAGGGCATCTCTTGTACACAGCCGTCTTCAGATCACCCCACAGATTTTCTATTGGATTTAGGTCTGGGCTCTGGCAGGGCCATTCCAAAACTTTCTTCTGGTGAAGCCATTCTTTTGTTGATTTGGATGTATGCTTGGGGTCATTGTCATGCTGAAAGGTGAAATTCCTCTTCATCTTCAGCTTTCTAGCAGATGCCTGAAGGTTTTGGGCCAGAAGTGACTGGTTCATAATTTCCTCCACCTTGACTAAAGCCCCAGTTCCAGCTGAAGAAAAGCAACCCCAAAGCATGATACTGCCACCATCATGCTTCACTATGGGGATGGTGTTCTTTTGGTGATGCAAAGTGTTGTTTTTGCTCCAGATGTACTTTTTGGAATTGTGGCCAAAAGGTTCAGCCTTGGTCTCATCAGACCATAACACATTTTCCTACATGCTTTTGGGAGACAATGTATTGTTTTGCAAATTTTAGCTGGGCCTGGATTTTTTCTGTGTAAAGAAAGGCTTCCGTCTTGCAACCCTACCCAATAGCCCAGACATATGGAGAATATGGGAGATTGTTGTCACATATAGTACACAACCAGTACTTGCCGGAAATTCCTGCAGCTCCTTCAGTGTTGCTGTAGGTCTCTTGGCAGCCTCCCTGGCCAGTTTTCATCTTGTCTTTTCATCAATTTTGGAGGGACGCCCAGTCCTTTGCAATGTCACTGTTATCCCATATTTTCACCACTTCTTGATGACTGTCTTCACTGTGTTCCATGGCATATCCAATGCTGTGGAAATGTTTTTGTACCCTTCTCCTGACTGATACCTTTCAGCAATGAGATCCCTTTGATGCTTTGTAAGTTCTCTGTGAACCATGGCTTTTGCTGTAGCAGGCAACTGAGTCCTACTTGGACAATTGAACTTTATTTGGGGTTAATCAGTCTCTTTAATTGATGGCAGGTGTGTACCCAAGAAGACTGAATGCTGTAGTTAAATCAAAAGGTACTTCAACAAAGTATTAGATTAAATGTATGCACACTTATGCAACCAGCTTATTGTAAGTTTTTTATTTTTGTTATATTTTTCCCCTACAGATCTGCCTGTTTTTCATTTTTGTTTTCTACAGGTTATAGGTCACATTAAAGGTGGGAAAAGTTTTGAAATTATTTATTGTGGTTTCATTTTTTTTATATCACAAAAACATGGCATTTTAACAGGGTTGTGTAAACTTTATATCCACTGTATTATTTCTTTAAGTGGGCATACAAAGTAGCTGGCAAAATCTTTAATGCTATTCATCTCCAGACCTCCACCTTGGTTTGATACCAGCCACTGGCTAGAGGCATTTATGCCAGTTTCTTCCTGGGGCATATACTGCTTAGGATGACTGGCTATTTATATATAATATATATATATATATATATATATATATATATATATATACACATGTGTGTATGTGTGTGTGTGTGTGTGTGTGTGTGTGTGTGTGTGTGTGTGTGTGTGTGTGTGTGTGTGTGTGTGTATGTGCAGGTGATAAGAGCAAATGTTCAGAAGAGTGAATGCTTTTTGTCATTGTTAATAAGAGTGAATACTCTGTTTCCTTGATTATGAGCCTGGCAGTTGTTTTTGTGCGGGACTGGGAATTTGCCTTTACCCTGCTGTTGCGTGTTCTTGGAATGTGTATATGTAATTAGCAGGGGGTGTGGTAGTGTGTGGGGGGGGGGGTCTTGTTCCCCTGCAAAAAAAAAATATATTATTTTTATACTTTTCAATCATTTTAGATTAGCTCTAAAATGATCACACTTTTTATGTTCGCTCTTTGAAGCATTTGATATATGATGATAGACATATATATATATATATATATATATATATATATATATATATATATATTTATACACACACACACACACACACACACACACACACACACACACACACACACATCTGTCTCTCTATTGTGTGTATATATTAACAATAAACATTCAAATTACCAACCGTCAAAAGAACAATCATTTTAGATCGAATCAAAATGATTGAAAACATCAAAAATTAAAAGTCATCTTAGATTTGTACATGGATCTTTTCTCTTGTGCCTTCCTTATAAAGGAACCTTTCATCTCAGTGGGATTAACTAGCTAGCAAAATAAAATAAATAATTTTATAAATAATTTCTTACAGAGTTTCTGCTGTCATTTTTGGGTGACTCTTGTAAGACGCCTTTAATGAAAAATAAAGGAAGCCCTTTTGATGTACATTGCTGCCAAGTGACAGGAAAACAGACATTGTTCCAAAAGACTAAAAGGAAGACTTTGAAACAAACTGCATACTTTTTACCATGTTACACCATATGTTCTCCTGAGTGTTCCTTCATTTCACCTTCTATTGTAGAAAGATGTGATTCCAGCACTACTTTTTATCTCTGTCATAGTTTTACTCTTGTTTTTATTGCATGTTGAGACGATGCTTTGATCTATATAGCTTTTGTAGCAGTTGAACAAAATTACTCTGCTGTTTATTTACTTATTTATGTATTTGTTTGTTTCTTTTCTGATTCATGATGCTAGATCTGCATAATCCCGAACTGTATAAATATTGTGATCACAATATGATAACAAACTACCTTAAGTCCTTCAGTGATATACTGATGTTAGAAAATATATGAATGTTTAAAGCAAATTATGTTAGCGAGTTTTCCATTTTTGCTATAGAAATACAAAATTATATATTGACAAGTCTTTATTGAGGTTGTGCAGGGCTAATTCTAACATAACATTTTAAATGTACTTATTTTTCTGTTTGTTATTTGAAAGAAATGCAAATACTGGCTCTTTATAATCCAGGAACAGCAATTCAAAGCGCAATGGAAGAGTTTATTCAGCACATTACCTTTGCAGTATTTGAGTTTTTCAGTTAATGCTTTGCATCGACAGTATGTGTATGTGTCTGATTTTCTTTTATGTAGGCTTTAAATATTGATTTGAGAGTGTCATTTAAGGGAACATTGTATTATGACAATGTGATAAACTTCTGAAGTGCTTTATATAGTAATAAATCCCTTGTCTCCCTTTTCATTGTTCTGTAGCTTGTTTGAAGTATGTTTTTAGAGGATTAATGGGTAGCTATGTTTTTGGGACAGAGAAGTCATGATTTACTGTTACAAAGAAAAAAAAATTTCCATTAGTGGCCCTATCTAACATGATAATGTCTATATATTTAATTATATTTATTAACAATTTAGTCCAGTATTTATTTCTAGATTACCAAACATTAAAATGTTTCTGTACGGATTTCTTTGACTTTGCATCAACCTATACAATATATAGGAAGTTTTGGGAGAAACATTTTAGCAGAACTGTGGCAAATAAAGAAAATGTTCTCAAAGGTCACTTGTCCAGTAAAGAAAGAGGGCATTTCATAACTTCAAAAACAATGAACAATAAAGATGGCAGAAGACCTTGGAGAGCAGATGAACTTTGCTCTAGATGATTAACAACTTCCAGTGGCAGCCTCGACCGCAATATAGGTCAGAAAACTCAGGAGAACTCAGAGCAGTTCTTGAATTTACCAGCACTGTTCAATCACAAAAATACAGACCACAAATAAAAGACTTTCAGTATCAGTGCTGGATGTGCTCTCACGGTCTTCTTTGTTTCTCTGATGCTGAAGTGGCTTTTGAAGTAGTTCTTATTTGCTTTTACAGGATTTATTCATTTCACAATTTCTTCACATTAGAGGATACTCTAGTTACCCAAGCTATCCAAACAGAACAAGCAAGTAAGGAACGTGTTTAGAAGTTATTGATCTGTTTACTGTTGCTGCAACCATTGTAACGGTTTCATCAGGAATACATTGCATTTCTCCATCTGCATATATCTAAAAAGATATGTTCCTTTGTGCATGATGTCATAGTGGTTTCTTACTGTCTCTACTGAAAGCCACAGTGCCTAGCTTCTTTTGTTGCTTAAAATGAGCATTGTATAAATATGGCATTTCATTTCAAAGAAATAGAAATGCATAAAACAAAATGAAAGAATACATAATTCTTTCACAATGTTACATTTTCCAAAAATCAGGACTGCAATACTAATTATAGGTACTCTTTACTTTACACATTGTTAGGTCTGTAAATAATTGAATTAAGAATGTGGATCCTGGGCATCTCTTGTTTTGCTCTGGTAAAGCAGACACATAGAACCTCCTGGACTTGGAAACATCAGCCAAGTGTATGAGCATATTTATTCTTGCTCCATATTATATCTGCACTATCCACATACCTCTAGTCAGACAGGCTATTGCCTGGAAAATAATACATTTCAAATAGGGCTATGAAAATGTCAAGGATATTCATAATATTGATCACTGTTACAGTTGCCTTAGCTATATGGGTTATATCTTACTAAGGGTATAACAGCTGGCCAGCTTTCAAAGCTTAAGGGCTCCTTACACATGTACAAACCATTAATGAGCTTGAGCAGAGCTGAAGAAAAAGAATGGTTTGGGTGCCAATCCCTTCAGATATTTTATGCCAACTGAGGGAGGGAAGCTAGAGTCCTGAAAATGATAGCACTAGGAAAATAAACATAAAGGTCCTCACCTGGCAACAAAAACATGCAACAATAGGGGGATTGAGGAAGGGAACAGCTATTGCAGCAGTGATCATTCAAATATCTACTGTTGCAGTAAGTTTACTTGCACAGATGGACTGGGTTCCTTATATTGATCACTGGCTGCACTAACCGTAGCTATACGGGTTATATCCCGTTAAGGATATAACAGCTGAACATCTTCCAAAGTTTAAAGGCACTCTGCTACACTCCTAGACTGCTAACTAGCACAAGCATAGCTGATGAAAAAGAGGGTTTTGGGAGCCAAGCTGATCAGAACTCTTCTGCCCTGAAGAGTGCTCCTCTTGCAGGCTTTTGAAGATCAATGGTTTGCTAAAAATGTTCAATTGTTGGAAAGATAAGTTCCCTTCAGCAAATAAACCATCTATCATCCATTCATCCACAACCTCTGTTTTCCATTTTTTTGCACATAGGGTTGGGGTGTCACTTCAACAGTAACAATCATCTAGAGTCAAGGTTTACACTGCTGGGTGGCTAGCCCTGCTGCTGTAGTTCTTCCACATCACACACTTGTATGTACACCCACACAAACACAGGGAGGACATGCTGACTATGCAGAAAGCATCCCAGCCAGTAATGAAACCAGGGACCTCTTGCTGTGAGGCAACATCATTAGCCATTGTGCCACCATGCCACCCACCACTGTGCCATCATTCCACTTTTTTTCTTTTGACAGAAATTTCACTTTTTCTGTGAAAGTAATAATTTAAGCTAGGAAAAGGTGTTTTTTATAGACTGTCATTTGACTTTTAGTAACTTTTTGGTAAAAAGCTGTTTAAACTAATTTTAAACTATCTTTCCTTATCAAAAGTTATGTTATTTTACATTAAGGGTCAGGGGTAAGTATTTAAATGCTTTGCACTGTGTTTTATGATGGCACATTTGACTTTTTCAATACTTACCTGTTTCACCGAGTGCTACTTCCAGACTTCCCTGGGAATCAGGCATCTTTTTGGCTTTACCATACAACAAGCTATTGGTTCCTCAGTTCTTCTTTCCTCCAGCCACCAAAAGAAAAAAAAAATACCAAGCAGCCTTTACCCCTTCAGCAGGCTACTAAAAATCTGCAGCTGCAGATCGGTGATTCTGATGTGGCCATTTCTAGTTCCTCAAGCTATTCATCTTTTCCCTTGCCTCCCTCTTGCGTAGTCCCTACAGCCACCATAGACCAGGGGTTAGACACATCCTATGCTGCTGATGGAGTGCTCTTGGTGGTCAAAGAAGAGCCACTTTTGTCATTTTTGGAAGAAAGAGCAGAGAATACCTCTCTGCCTAGCCAGACTGGAATATATGTCCCTAGGGAGGTTCCCTGTCAAAAGTAGGTCTGCTTCTTCAGAAATTCCTGTCTAAAATTCCTGTCTCTATTACTTTGGACAGGAATGATTTATTGGGCTTAACATGGGGTTTGGTTCAGGCTATGAACCCTTCCAATTCTGGTGTGTCAGGTAAAAGAAAAGGCGATTCTTCATTTTTTAAGGAGGTTCAAGATTTTCAATCACAAAATGACTACGAAGAGATAAATTCTGTGTTTTTTCCTCAGGTTTCTGATTATAATGCTCTAGAATGTGTGGCTTCTGACAGTCCCTTTAAAGGATTCTCTTTTTCTGAAACAATTTCCTGAATGAGTCAGTTGTTTTAGGGGATCATAATGATTTTCCACCTTCTGTTAAGAAATGCTATGATTTACTGTAGCTGGATTGGACCTGCTCTAATTCCTCCTGTACTTTCAGTATCAGATGATGTTTTTGTTGCAGCTTGTAACTTCACTGACAGGCAGCCTGTTGTCCCCAGGAAAGCAGATAGATTGTGTAAAGTACCATAGTCTTACTCAGATTAGACCCAGCAATGATATATCTGGTAAATCCAGCTGCTGCTAAACATCTGGTTAGTGCCAGTCCCACCCCTTCCATCTAAGATGAGAAAGCTTTTTATAGATTTGGGAAAAAGCATATTCTTCTGCAACATTTCTTTTTAGAATTCTCAGTTCAGTTTCATATGTTAAAGTTTATGCTCGACTCCTTTGACAATATGAGGAATATTATGGCTTCTTTCCCTCATCTTCTTCCTATAAACAACCTGTCCTATCAGTCTTCCCTCCGTGTTCTGTCCCTATTCTATCCCTCCCTGTTCACTTTCAGTCTTCCCCCTCTGTTCACTTTCAGTCTTCCCTCTCTGTTCACTTTCTGTTCTCTTCCATCATCCTGTACAACATAAATTCTTTCCCCACACCAGCTTCAGCCTCCCGTTATTACTTCACATCCACACACCCACACACACACACACACACACACACACACACACACACACACACACACACACACACACACACTCCAATTTTATCTCTGTACTTACTCTGCATCTCTGTCACCCATTATAAGAAGCACTCCTACTCTCCTTTTAATAACTTGCTCATTACCCATCTGCTCTCTGTCGGCTATTATCCTCACCACTTCTGCCTCCTATTCTAAAGTTCTATTCACCCTCCCTCATAAATGTAGTACTCCTTAGTCAAACCTACCATCAAGTGTCACACTACCTGGTATGCCTTATGTCATCATGCATTATTCTTACATAATCCTCCTCATATTATGTGGACATTCCTTCTCCACATTTCGTCAGTCCTCTCCCCAATTTTCACACATAAATCTCCATCTCTTTAAACACTCATATGCTGCAGTCTTACCTCTGCAAAACAAGTTTTATATTAATACAAAATTACATCTGAAGGAGCTGTTTCTCTACAGCCTCTCAGCCATCAAACTCCAGCTTTGTGGAGACATTCAACTTAACCTTGTACCACCCCCACTGACCAAATATGACTCTCCCCTTCCCATCCTGTCTTCTCATATCTCATAATGCATCCACTACGCATTCAGAGATGAAGTTTATCCATATTAACATCAAAAGCATTACTAACAAAATAACTGAGCTATATGGATGGCTAACCATGCACTCACTGTATGTTTTCACCATCTCTGATTCCTGGATGAAACCAGGAATCAAAGATGCACAACCCCCCCCCCCCACCAGGGCTACAGCACCTATAGACTTGATCATCTAGAAAAGAAGGGAGGAGGCACTACTATAATGTTCTCTGATGCCCGTGAACTCTCTCTATACCTTGGTAATTTGACAACTTGGCTGATCCCAGTCTCTATTTAATGCATTACCAGCTTTAAAAAGCCAATATTGCATTTATGGTCAAACCTAAGCAGTGTGGCACTCCTTGAGTTATCTAAACTGTAGCAACTGCTTGCTACAGTATTTTTTAAAAAAACCTGACCATGCAGACAAGGTATAAACTATAACAACTCTTTGCTACATTTCTAGCAAGCAGTTTGCTGCAGTGTAAAAAGTTTTTTTTTTATTTAAAACATGAGCGCCATTATGCTCTGTGCAGACAAGGTATAAACTGTAGCAACTGTTTGCTACATTTGTAGCAATCAGTTTACTACAGTTTAAAAATAAGATTTTTTTAAATTAAAACATGAGTGCCGTAGTGCTCCATGCAGGCAGGATATAAAATGTAGCAATTGTTTGCTATATTTGTAGCAAGCAGTTTTGCTACAGTTTAAAAGAACACTTTTTTAAGTTGAAGAAGGGTTGGTGGCAGGGCACAGAAATGAGACCTGAATGTCAGGGGTGGGGGAGAGGAGTGTTGTGCATCTGGCTGCCGGGACAGTATGCCAGTAGAAGTAATGTCTGTTTTTTCCCACTTTAATGGAAAAGTGGAGGGGTGGGGGTGTAGATCTAATGTAATAAGCTGATAGTTGTGATCAGCTTGAAGAGCTTAGGGGTGGGGTGCTGGTTCATAGTACCATTCCAGGGCACTGGTCGAACCATCTATGCTTCTGCTTTCAAGGGATTCTTTCTTATCCACCAGACAGAAGTCCTCCCTGTCAATCAGTATCTGCTGACTTGGTGTTGATAGTGTTAGAATATATACATTTAAACACTTACAATAGTGCATGTACATTTTTGTTTGTTAGTATTTACACATATTAAAGGGTTAAAATTTTCTTAGTTGAAAATAAGTAGAAAAATCAAAAGAATACAGTAGAGCAGTTACTATGCATGTTTCGGCATCCATACTGTGTGTGATACTGTAAATGTTCTTTGACTAATACTACAGATAAGGATGACTCCTTTATTTCTGACTAACCCTGGTGCAAGAACAACTGGAGACATAAACAACTCCCTAAGTTTTAAGGTTGTCACATAATTTACCTTGAAACAGTACACAAATCAGCTTATCAACAGACTGCAGGACATCAAGCAAATTCCGACAGTATTAACTTCAAAAGACTGCCTTCATGAACAAGACCTGAATGGCATAAAAAGTGTATAAAAAGTACAGTAAAACTAAATGGTGTTAGATCTGATGTTTTGTTAAATCTGGTAATTGTATGAACACACCTGTTCTGAGGAAAATGGAAAATTATCATCTATATCTGTATCGAGAAGCAAACCTTGCACATTAAAAGCTATAAGCTGTAACAATATAGTACGTAATCTGTTACATAGATAAGTTATTTTATTAGTAACTACACTTATGTAATAAAGTACATTGCTGTAAAGTATAGCAGCCTGCAAGGCTCTGTGCCTTAATCAGACTTTATTTCCAGCATCGTAAAAGGTTTCAGTGGTGAGCCTAGCCTGTATTCAAACACAGGGGGAGTGGTGCCTTGTATAGGGTCAATCCAGTAAAGGCGCAGTAACTAAAATTTATGAGTGAATCCTGAACAGGACCACTCTAGTCTCATGCAGCTTGCAGCCGTACAGTTTTCAGATGTCTAAATCCAGAGTGAGACTGACATGCAGGAAGGTCGCAGTGCCATAAATTCTCCAAGTTGGTGAAGTCCATGGTTTTGAATCTGCAACTGCCAGTTTCATTTCACCAGCTTTTCAAGTGACTGCAGGGACTTTCCAACCATTTACAGTAAGCAGACTGGCCACCTGCCTCTCTGTTGACTGGTAATCATTTTTCTGTGTTACATACAGTATGGATGCCATTAGGGATGGTAGTAAAAAATGTAAACAGAGTTTTACTCTCAATGTGGCAGAACAACCAGATAAAATCTGTGACAGAATACAATGTTGGTATACACAGCATATTAGCAAATGTAAAACCTTATTAGGGCAAGTTGATGTACAAACATTGTGTAAATGGGTAATGACATTTGACAGGTATCTCAAACAAAAATGTGTGGTATGACAGTAAATGTTTATTGTGTAAATGATATGAAACTGCTTCCTGTGTACAATGCCATGCAAATACAGTATAGAACATTGCTAAAAAGTTAAACTCTAAAGAAAAATCTTCTGATGATAAAGAACTAGAAGAGGGTAATACACTTACATTATATCAAGATGTTAAACAGCTATAATTTCCATGCTGGAAGATCAGTCCAATCTATTGCTGACAGAATCTCCTGCAGATCTTATTACACCCTTTAGAGAGTATGTACAAAAATGGAACAAAGCCACTAGACAGGAAAAAACAGATACGGACAAGGATGAGGTTCATGATAAACTGACAGAGGAGTTTAATAAATTCTTAAAAGATAGACATGGTGAGTTCAGAAAGTTTAAAAAAAAGATGTACAAGAACATTGTCAAAAGTGCATAGGGACCCTGCAATCAGTAGAAAAGTCTACTACAAAGTATCATAAAACCTGTAAAGAATTACAAAAAGAAATTTAGACCTTAAACGGCATTTACAAGATAAGGAAGATGAATTAGCTGAACTGACAGAGACTAATTTACAGCACTCAACTTTAATAGCCCAGCTTAAGGAGGAATTGAAAAGCATAAAACCAGTGCAAGTTATAAAACAGGGAACCACTGCTAATCTGTATACATGGTCAAGATTGTTACAAAGTTTAACACAGTGGAATGATAAAAAAGGCATATTTTACAACATGCTTACATTTGAAAAATGGGTAGCATACACAGCGGGATCTGATGTATGGACAGATGACTTGCTCAGATGTTTTTGGATTTGTGTTCCCAAATGTTTTAAAACTTTCATCCAGTTAAATCAGGATACTTATAAATTATACACTAAAACAGGATGTATGACCACTGTTCTCATGGCATGCACACAAGGGCTGCCTCTCACAGCTAGGGATAATTGGCTAGGCTTAAAATGGCTCGCAAGGGCAGTTAGCCTAGTATTAACCTATGAACCTATGAACCTATGAACCTATGAACCTAAGCTGTTAGATAATTTCAAAATCACCATCTCAGATAAATTAATGGAGCAAGCTGAACATTTTAAATTAGCATTCCAGATCATATATCAAAGATCAGAAAGGAGCATGCAACAATAGAAAATACAGAAACAGGTAATACTTTGCTTTCTAGTGCAAGTAAAAGGGGTTCCAGGTGATATTAAATGCATTTATGAGGAAAATTCAAATACTGTCATGGATTTAGTATAAAAACTAATGAGGGGATGGACTATGGCCGATGATGGGACATTATACTCATACCGTATCTTTGCACTAGGAGGGTGGAGTGAACCATTTGAGGTAATCAGTGAGGTAAAAAAATGGGGAAGGCAATGGTGGTATGACCAACCACCAGTAGAAAGAGCCACATCAGCACTACTGGCTCCAGCTCCTGTATCTGTAGCACCAGAATCAGATACAGGTAATGAACAAAAGGCAGCAACATGTTTTTCTGTAAAGCAATAGGGCATGTTAAGCACAATCATGATAATTACAAAGTTTGGCATAAAAAAGGAAGAACAGGGTGTGTTTCCAAAAACAGAGCCAGAAGATTCACAAGACAAGTCAGGAAAACAGGTCAATGCACAGACACCTTACAATATTGGTAAAGACAGTTATAAGGACCATCAATACACAGGGAAAGTGGATGTATGCCCTGATGATTTTCAGGCAGCTTCACCTGTAAATCAAGAATATTTGGAAGAACAAGCAAAAGAGATAGCCAGGCAACAGTTACAAAAAGAGACTGAAAAATCTAACTATGTAGATCATTTAGTCACAGAGAAAGATGACAAACAAAAACATGCAGTGTGCCATGTTGCATTTGGCAATAAGGATGAGGATGAGTGGATTCCCTTACAATAGGGGTGTGCCCCCCTACTCTGGTATCTTTCCTGACTACCTATAAAAAGGGTCAAGACGGATGACCACTGATTGATATCAGGGTAGAGGGTTCACTATGGCAACATGTCTTATTAGACACTGGAGCAGCAGTAGCCATTACAGACAGTTACCTGCAAATCCTACAAAAAGGTTTACATTTCAGCATTTAATGGCACAGGATGCTATGCAGTAAGTACCCAAGATGTAGACATAAAGTTTAACCAGGAAGGCCAGACATGGAAGGGTGCATTTTTAATGCATCCATCTTGTTCAACTGCCATTATTGGTATGGACATTTTGCGACCATTGGACATAGTAATTGATTTTGCTAACAGTATTTTGTAGATAGGAGACAGGGAAAAGGGAAAGGAAGAGGTAAGTGCAGTTTACTGAGCAAGCTCTCTACCTGAAAAACCTGACAAGCCTACAGGATATGTTAATGCAGACAGTGAGGATGTGTGGCAGCATTTACAACAGCAATTCTCAAACCTGTGGTCTAAGGGACCCAGTCACTGTGGAAAACTAGAAATGCCTGTAGGAATGGGTAGTGATCAAGACTATATACCACCATTTCAAAAACAGTATCCCATTCCTAGGGAGGCAGACGAACATGTGGAAAAATGTATTGCAGAATGGGAAAAGGAAGGAATCATACAAAAAGGCAACAGTCCCACAAATTCACCAATCTGGCCAGTTAAAAAAGATGGTAGTTACCGTCTTGTCATTGATTTAAGAATGGTTAATCAGTACACAACTCCTAGGGCACATTTGATTCCGGGAGTTCCAGAGCTGGCTGCATGTGTTAAGCCACAAAGTAAGTGGTTTACAGTAATAGATTTGGCAAATGGCTTTTTTGCAGTACCACTCAGAAAGAAAGACTGGCCATGATTTGCCTTTACATTTAAAAATCAGTAATATGTCATGACAAGGTTACCTCAGGAATTTCAAAACAGTCCAGTTATTTTTCACCAGATGGTTGGATCCATTCTACAATATTTGGAAAAAAATTATTCAGTGTTACATTACATTGATGACATACTGATTCAGTCTGAAACAGTACAAGAGCATGTATGGTTTCTTAAAAAGGTTTTCCATACTCTACAGCAGGCAGGGTTTAAGGTTAAGACTGAAACAATTCAAACAACGAAGGTTCAAGGAACTCAACACTGGAAGAAAGACAGCACCAACAACTGTCCCCAGAACAAACCACGATCCACAAAAATGTCACAAAGAACTTCTTTTATTGAAATACAAAACAAAGGTTGAGCGCTTTCATCTACCCAATGTAGATTTCATCAGAACACTGAATATATCAAACCTTGTCTCTTAAATACTTTAAAATTCCCGCCTAAAACACCACCTAACCAATTAAATTAGAAGTTATGTACTCACCATAACGTTCCATCTGAGTAGGTGACTTCATTCGGATGCAACCTGTGGGTATCGGATCCGACCTCGGATCCGAGCCGGCAATTCAAAAGCTTAGGCTCCGAGCTCCTAGCTCCTCCCTCTTACCCATAACCCCTTGCCAAGCCCTGACTGACCTCAGATTGAGTTTGCCTCAAAATACTGACTACAGTACACGAAAAACAGCATAAATACTCGCTCTATAAAGGTCAGGGGGATGGGATGGTTACATCGAATGAAGTCACCTACTCAGATGGAATGTTATGGTGAGTACATAACTTCTAAATCTGAAGTAGGCAGACTTCATTCGTCTGCAACCTGTGGGACAGAGTCCTCAGCTACCTGAATCTTGGGCGGCCGTCATGGAAGGATGTTTCGGAGCACCGCTGAGCCAAAGGATGCTCTTCCTCTAGAAACAACATCCACCTTATAATGAGAAATAAAAGTATGAGGCGAGGCCCAAGTAGCTGCCGCGCAGATATCATCCAATGATACACGGGACTTAAAGGTGGCTGATGTGGAAACTGCCCTAGTAGAATGAGCCGTAACCCTCTGAGGAGCAGGTCTACCTGAAGTGTCATATGCCTGCAGAATACAATTAGCAATCCACTTAGATAGTGTGACTTTAGATACTGCTTTACCCAGAGCAAATTTAGCAAAGGAGACGAACAGCTGATCTGATTTCCTGTGACCAGCTGTTCTGTGAATATAAAAACGTAATTGTCTATGAACATCCAAGGAATGCAATTTGTATTCTCCTTTGTTTGAGTACTTGGGAAAAACACAGGTAAATTGATTGATTGGTTAATATTAGATTCAGAAGAGACCTTCGGAAGAAAAGATGGATTGGTCCTGAGGCACACCCTATCAGGGAAGAAAGAAAGGTAAGGCTTGACGCATAGAGCCTGAAGCTCAGACACTCTTCTGGCTGAAGTGATAGCTACCAAGAAGGCAGTCTTCCAGGAAAGGTACTTTAGATCTGTAGAAGCTGCAGGCTCGAAGGGAGGAGCAGTAAGGGCTTGCAGAACTAAAGACAAGTCCCAAGGTGGTACAACCTCCTTGACTGGAGGCCTCAACAAAAAAATCCCTTTGAGAAATATTTTGCATAATTTCGCCGTCATGAGGGGAGCTGTCTCATGACCAATGTGATAATGCGAGATAGCTGCCAATTGTACCTTAACCGTGTAAGAACTTGCGCCTTGATGAAAGAGGTCTGTTAAAAAATCCAGCTCCGCTGACATAGGTGCCGAGAAAGGATCCAAAGTTCTCTGTACCGCCCAAATAGAGAATCTCTTCCATTTACTCCGATAAACCTGCCTGGTGGAAGGTTTATGAGCTGCCACTAAGATGGCCTTGACCGGTGATGAGATACCGGGAGTCCTAATCAAGGATGGAACTGGAGCAGCCAAGCTGTCAACTTCAGGGTGCGCAGATTGGGAACCGAAATTCCCAGAGGGTGGGAGATGAGATCCGAATTGGATCCAGAAACCAGGGTGGATTGATTTTGTGAGACCATACGAGGGGAACCAGGGTTGACGAGGCCAGAACGGGCAATGAGAATCATTCTGCTCCCCAAACTGTTGGCTTTCTGCAGAAGCCTCTGCATCAGAGGAAGTGGAGGGTAGGCATAAAGGAGACCGGGAGGCCAAGCATGCACCAGAGCATCTCTCGGGAATTCCCCTGGTGGGGGAAGCAGAGCGAAGAAATTGTCACATTTGGCGTTTGAGGGAGAGGCAAAAAGATCGCAACAGGGTTGCCCCCAGACGGCAAAAATCTTCTTCGCTACTTGAGGATTGAGAGACCACTCGTGTGGAGAAAGAATGGTGCGACTGAGCTTGTCCGCAAGGATGTTGGACTTTCCCGGAATGCGTTGCTACCAGAAAGCGTTTGGTAGAAATTGCCCATTCCCAGACTCTCATGGCCTCTCGACAAAGGGGGTAAGACCTGGTTCCTCCCTGTTTGTTGATATACCAGACTACCGACATGTTGTCTGTCTGAATCGCAATAGTCCCTGAAGGAAGAACGTGGTGAAGTGCTTGAAACGCTAGGAGCACCGCCCTCATTTCCAGGACATTTATATGCAATGACGTCTCTGTGGGATTCCACGTGCCTTGGACAATCTTTCCAGAATGCCCCCACCCGAGGCAAGAAGCGTCCGTGGTCACTGTGGCTCGGGAAATGCAGCACAAAAGGTCTCCCTGCCAGGGCTCCGGAGAAAGAAGCCACCAAAGAAGGAGTCCCTGCACGCCTTGCTGACCGCAATCGAGCGTTGAGAGAGGAACAAAGAGGGACCACTGAACCTGAAGGGTCCATTGAAGAACCCGCATGCAGCGAGCATGAATGAGAAGCGGAATAGCTGCCGCCATAGAACCTAGGGCCCTCAGGACCGAAGCTGCAGTTGGAGATGGTTGCAGGACCGCTGTCACATGACACTTCAGGTTGGCAATTCTGTCTGGAGTGAGGAAGGCTCGCATTGATTTGGTGTTTAGTCTTCCTCCTATGAAATCTATAACTTGTGTGGGGTGCAGTAAAGATTTCTCCCAGTTGATCGTGATGCCCAGCCTTGGGGCTAGTTGAAGAAAGTAGTCCCTGGCTGAGCACAGAAGATGCCTTGATGATGCTGTCAGGAGCCAGTCGTCCAGGTACGGAAAGACCTGTAATCCCTGGAGCCTCAGGTGGGCCGCTACCACCGCTAGCACCTTGGTGAACACCCTGGGGGCTGAGGTGAGACCAAAGGGGAGGACCCTGAACTGATAATGACTGGCTCCCAGCCGGAAGCGAAGAAACCTCCTGGATCGTCTGTCCATGCGAATGTGGTAGTATGCATCCTTGAGGTTGATGGAGCACATCCAGTCATTCTCCCTCAAGAGGGGAAGTATAGATTGGAGGGTGACCATCCGGAACTTTTGCTTGGTTACTGACAGGTTCAGCTGGGAAACGTCTAAGATTGGTCTTAGGTCCCCCGTTTTCTTTGGCACCAAAAAGAACCTGGAGTAAAACCCTAATCCGGTTTGATCTAGGGGGACGCGCTGGATAGCTCTTTTTTCTAGCAGCTGTTCGATTTCGACAGCTGCCGCCTCCCTTTGGTCGGGTGGAACATCTGGGAGGCTGCAAGATTTGGGAACCTTGAATAGGGGAATTGAATAACCTCTGGATATCACACGAAGCACCCAACGGTCTGTTGTGATGGACTCCCAAGAAGTCAGGTGCCTCGAACGCCCCGACTGCCTCCAGAGACGGACAGCCGGGCAACCCTTCAGGGCTGCTGCGTGGGTCTATCAGAGAAAGGTTCTCTGGACCCAAAGTTGCTAGGAGCCCCCCTGCCTCTAGGTAGGAGTCCTCCCCGTCCTCCTCTGCCACGGTAGGACTGGTAATCCGGAGCAGGTTGGGACTGCGATTTCGAACCACATCTTCTTCTGTCCCTTTTGGTTCTTAGAGAAGGACCTCTGGGGAGCTGAGAAGCAGACTCCAATGGCAGACAGCGTCTTCCTGTCCTTTTCGCTCTGGACTAATGTTTCGCGAACAGTCTTGCCAAACAAGGCAGAACCATCGAAGGGGGCATTCGCGAAGGTCGCCTTGAAGGGCTCTGCAAAATCACAGTGGCGGAGCCAGGCCTGTCGCCTCATGACTAGGCCTGCTCCGCTGGCTCTAGCGGCTCCCTCAGTAGCGTGAGAAAGCAGCCGCATAGATGTATTGGAAACTGATCTGAGAGTGGCCATTGGTGGAGTATACCTGTTTATCCTCACTGACATGGACTCGGAGATGCAGCGTATTCTTTAATCAGATCCCGCTGCATCCTAATGAC
Organism: Protopterus annectens; assembly: GCF_019279795.1. NCBI lineage: Eukaryota > Metazoa > Chordata > Ceratodontiformes > Protopteridae > Protopterus > Protopterus annectens. The sequence continues at coordinate 408,111,782 of NC_056732.1, forward strand.
ATGTGCCATGTAGTTCAGCTCTCAAAGAGAAGGTTGCTGAACTGAAAACTCGCTTCCCAATGCGATCCATCGAGGACTCCTTGCCCGGAGGATGCATGGAGGGACTCTCCTGGGCCAATTCCCTCTTCGTGGCTGCAGCCATCATCATGGCATCTACTGGGGCCCTTGCTCCAGTGAGTGCGGTCCGCGGAGGGAAAGGATGCGGTCAGGGCGCTTGGGTACAGGCTCAACGGTGTCCGGATCCTTCCACGCCTGATGGATATAAGATCCACCAGAGGGTCAGCAGGAGGGACACCCAAGAGGTAGAAGGGCCCTCGAATGCCTCCAAGAACACAGACTCGTCCGAGGAAGCCTTGGGGCAGACCACCCCCTGATCCTTAACATCTCCATAATGTCTCCAAATGAGACGTCCTCAGGGGTGACCTTGGGAGCCTTCCCTTCATCCAAATCTGTGTCTTCGTAACGGACTCGGGAGTCCATGTGCCTCCTTGCACTTGCGCTCGAGGTACTTCATCGGGGCTGTCCGAGTACTCTTCAGCAGTTGGATGTTCCAAGGGAACCACTTGGGACATCGAGGCGGGCTGTCCCTGGGACCGGCTGGTGGGGCCTGGCCCAACTGCAAGGGAGTGCGGATGGAGCCGTGGCAGGGACCGGGGTCCGTCCTCAACAGTGCCCTTTCCACTACGTCGAAGGCCGAGGGGAGCCAGCTTCTCTAAACCCCAAGAGCCGACCCCACTCGGATCCGGCGACGGATCGGAGTCGGAGCAACCGTCGGATCCGAGACCGTGTGCTCCGACCTGGATGGAGCCGAAGACACACCAGCTCCCTCGGATCCGAGGCTCGGTCCTCGGCTCCGAGATCGGGTCCGGTACCCAAAGCACTCAAGGGATGGGACGGATCCGAGGTGCGACCTATCGGATCTGACCCATCCCGGATCCAAGTCTGCCCGGCGCCGACAGCTCCGAACCCGTGGTATGGGTCGGAGAAGGAGCCAAAGGCGAAAAAGTCAAGCCCCTCCCGGATGGGGGCTAGGAGCACTCCATTTGCATTTGGGCCTGGATGAATTTCCTCATCATCCGGTCCATATCAGCTTCACTCATGGAAAAGTTGATCTGGTGGAGGCCACCGCGGACCTAGAGAGCCGCCTCGGAGACCTCCTAGAAGGGCTAGCCTCCTCCTCCTCGGGTCCAGGAGAGAACCGGGAGTGGAGCCGAGGAGGAGGAAAGCTAGAAGGCACAGGGGAGGCCCGCTTAGATGGAGGAGCCGAACTGGAAGTTTCGGCTCTCCGTTTGTGGTGCCTTTCCCTGTGCCTCTCCTTCTTCTCTCTCTCCCTAGAGGACTCTTTCCCCTCTGGCAACTTAGAGGGAGGTTGAGTTCCAGCCGGAGGGGGAGAGCCCACAGCAACAGGTTGCTGAGTAGAAGGGGCAGAAGCCGAAGCGGTATCTGGAGGTAAAAGACCCGCCAGCACCAGCTTCAACCTCCGCTCCCTCAAAGCCCGGGGGTTGAACCCTGCACAAATGGTACAACCAGATGACAGGTGTTCAACCCCCAAGCATTCTTTAAGTGTGGCCATCCGCTGGGGACAGCTTATGGCCACACTCGTATTTAGAGAAAACAGCCTTATGGGCTTCAGACATTATAAACCCTGAAGGCCTAACACAACACACACACACACCAAACTACGCAAAACCCGTGAAATATTAAATAAAAGAGAGAGGAAAGCCTAACACAATCAACACTAATAATATAAGTAACAAAAATAGAGAATTTTTAAACTTTTTTTGTCAGACAAACTTATCTGTCACCAAAAAACGCCAGGAGCTCAAGAATCCGTCGCTACTTGAAAAGCGGCAAACGAAATCTGAGGTCAGTCAGGGCTTGGCAAGGGGTTATGGGTAAGAGGGAGGAGCTAGGAGCTCGGAGACTAAGCTTTTGAATTGCCGGCTCGGATCCGAGGTCGGATACGATACCCACAGGTTGCAGACGAATGAAGTCTGCCTACTTCAGATCTACCATTAAGTTTTAAAGACATAAGAACATAGATTTGGTAAAACCCATATATACAGCCTTCTAAATATTATCAGTATTAATAATGGTTAAAAAATGCCTAAAACAGCACAGGTTTATTGTCAACCAGCGCAAATGAATGTAGTACATCAGGATATCACAGGTCATACATAATACAATTTGGACATCACGTAGGGGAAGTGAGAAAGATTGTAGATAGTAATTGGAATATTCTTACTAGTGATGAAGGAATTTGTGATAGAGTGGGTGAGAAAACAACATATGTATATAAAACAGGGATGAATTTCAAAAAAATGATTGACATTAGGTCTAATCACAGAGATAATTCCGGGAACACCCATAGGACAGGGACTAAGCAATGTGGACATTGCAACCAGTGCCCTTCCATTTTACAAGTGGAGTGTATTAGTTTAGAGAATATTATTAGAAGTAGGATTTATCTTTGTAAGGGAAATTGCCAGACCCAACATGTTGTCTATATAGGAAAGTGCATGTCCTGTCCAAGTTTTTATGTTGGAAAAACGGTCAGGAAATTATGTAATAGAATTTACGATCATTTGTATTGTATAAAAAAGAAGGATATGAATAATGCACTATACAGACATTTAGCTGGTAGTGCTGGTTGTAACACCTTCAAATTTACCATTCTTGAAGTAGTTAGGAACAACCCCGGGGGGGGGGTAACATCAAGGCAATTTTGGGGGAAAAGAGATCAAATGGCAGTTAAAGCTAAATGCGGCAATTCCACCAGGTATCAATGAAAATATTCCTACTAAGCCCCTTATAAGAAATTAACAATGTTGTAGTTTTGTCAGAGAGAGGCATATAGACATATATACATATACACTCAATCAAATATGTATATAAAATAATTTTTCATTGTTAAATATAGGCATTTATATACTTTGGTAATGCACAATATATTTAGGCAGGTCATAACTATATATTGAATTTGTTATGTAATTAGTATTTACTGTAGGATTATATCTTACATTTGATATTGTTCCCTTTATGCACTCCATGCATTTGTCATATTTTATATGAAACATTCATCTAGTATGTATTATTAGAGTTGGGGTATGGTTCATATTCCACCGATAGAGAATTTTTATTATATGATTGAATTTTGATGCTGTTTTAGGCATTTTTTAACCATTATTAATACTGATAATATTTAGAAGGCTGTATATATGGGTTTTACCAAATCTATGTTCTTATGTCTTTAAAACTTAATGGTAGTTTAATTGGTTAGGTGGTGTTTTTGGCGGGAATTTTAAAGTATTTAAGAGACAAGGTTTGGTATATTCAGTGTTCTGATGAAATCTACATTGGGTAGATGAAAGCGCTCAACCTTCGTTTTGTATTTCAATAAAAGAAGTTCTTTGTGACTGAAACAATTCAGTTTATGACACAAGAAGTTAAGTTTCTAGGTGCTATCATAAAACCATTGGGAAGGTCTCCTTGCCCGATACATCTGCAAGGCATTTTACAAATGGAGAAGCCACTGATAGTAGCAGATCTACATAAATTCATGGGAGTTATGAATTGCAGTAGGGAATTTATAGAGGGTTATGCAGCTGTGGCTGCTCCTCTATACAAGGTGTTACAGGAATAGAAGAACTCCAGCTTTTTAGAGTGGGGATCTCATGAATACAAAGCATTTTCACAAATAAAGGTAAAACTAGCACAAGCTACAGAGTTAATAGCACCCACACCAATGTTACCATTCATATTGCAAGCTGCAGCAGGGAAGAAAACATCTGTTGTACTATTATAGGAATGGCCACATGGTGGTGACAACAGAATGGAAAAAACATTACATCCAGTCACGTTCTGTAGCCATAAGATGACTCCAGTGAAATTAGGCTATCACCCATGCATTCAGCAGCTGTTAGCCATTTACTGGGGTATCAAACAAACTGGATATTTAACTGTATTCTCCAGCATTATAGTACAAACACCACATCAAGCAGTAAAAGCTCTGATAGACAGTTTTGAAATTAATAAAATCACAGATGGTATTAGTCAAGCAGTTTTTTGCAAAATGGATGGCACTTTGCAGAATGCAAACTGTCACCATACAGACATGGGACAAATACTATTTGTTAAATCACATGAAATATGAAGGAAAGCAGCATAACTGCTTAGAAAAAATAATGTCACCTGATGTACAATTTCTGGCATCTGACTTTGACTATTTTAAGCCATCTGTCTTTGTAGATGGAGCACAGTTTTGAGACAAAGGTAAATATTAGACAGGATTTGCCATAGTTCTGGAAAATCCAAAGTGGGGTTCTCCAGAGCTGCCAGGGCATATGTCAGCTCAGAGAGCTGAATTAGAAGCAGTACTGTATGTGCTAAAGTATTACAATACTGTTAACATTTCCTCAGACAGTGCTTATGTAGTAAATTCTTTACGACTGCATATGGACACTTGGGTATAGCAAGGATTTGTAGATAGTGCAGGCAAACTATTACAACATGCTGAAGTATTACAATAAATACATAAAGTAATAATGTCAAATCAGCAGGGACAGTACAGCATTTTAAAAGTAAAAGCAAATGAGAAACTTTCAGGTTAAATGCATTAGCTGACACTTTAGCAAAACAAGCAGCACAAAAAGGGACAGAACTTCCAGAATATGCATAGACTGATGTGGAGGTCAGTGCCGTAATAGAGCTAGACAAACAGTCAATTAAGGAAGACCTCATAAACATTCAAAAGAAGCTAGGTTTAAAGGAAGAAATGGACCAGTGCATGATTGCAGGAATACCACCAAAAGAGTACTATGCATACATCACTACAAAAGGATTGTGGTTGCCTTATGTGCCATATCAGTTAGCATGTCAGTTGGCCAAGTTAAATCACCAAACATTAGGGCATCTGGGAGCTGATAAGCTATGGGCAGTTGTAAAAGAAAAGTAATGGAATCCAAGTTTAAAAAAAAAAGATTTGTAGACTAATTGTAGAAGAATGTCTAATCTGTTTGCAGGTAAATGCTAAAAGCAAAAAAAAACCTCAGTTATATCGGGTACAGCCAGCATATGGGCCATGGTATGCAGTTCAAATAGATTATGCAGGTTCTTTGCCAACAACAAAGGGAGATTACAGATACCTACTGGTAGTGGTGGATGTTTTCTCAAAATAGGTAGAAGCAATTCCCACCAAATCCATGACAGCAAAGGCAATGGCAGAAGCCTTATGGAAAAATATTTTCTGTCACTGGGAGTGGCCAAGAATCATTGAGTCGGACAATGGTTTGCAATTTGTTAGTGACTTAATAAAGCAAATGTGTAATCTGTTAGGAATTCAACAAAGATTTCATGTGTCTTATCACCCACAGTCAAGTGGAATTGTAGAACAAATAAATTGTACATTTAAAGAGAGTCTCATAAAAGCAAGTCTGTAAAAGGGAAACACAAGGGGGTAACATTTGCCAGGCATTCTTATGGGCATAAGGGCAACACCCAACAGTAAGACAGGAATATCTCCTTATGAAATTATGACAGGGAGAAAAATGCCAATACAGTTACCTTTTGATCCTGATACACCAGATGGTAGACCTATGTTAGAAATCAGTAAACATCAGGAATGGTTAAAAACAACTTACAGAAATATGTGATTTCTATGCAAGAGAGCAAGCTTTCCATTTATGGAGAACGGTCCCAATATTACCGCTGGAAGAAAATCTTCCCTGTAGAACAAAGGTATTAGTAAAAATGTTCCAGATGGAAGGGCCTTGGGATAACAATTGGCAGGGACCTTTTGAAGTAGTGAAGGAAATACTGTAGGTCCACTGGTATACAAAATAAAAGGTAAAAAGAAAAACAGAACAGTTCTAGTGGATAGAGATCAAATCAGAGTAATTGAAAGCAGTAAAGAGATGAAGTCACAAAAGTGACATACATGTATTTTCTTTTCAGAAAATGAAAATGAAGCTGGTGCCTAAAGTGCACCTGTTTGGAATACAGAAGAGTAAAAGGCAGACAACAGAAAATGTAAATAATTATGTAAAATGTGTAAATTTAAGCACGTTAGTTAAACCAATATCTATTTTGTTTTTTTACAACTTGTATAATAGCACCAGGAATAGCAGAGACTCTTGAAGAGAAGGTATACAGAAGTAATATTATTAATTTAAATTTTACTGGGTAAATGATACTACAGATAGAACTCAAGGTAATTTCTCTTGTCCAAGGGGTCAAAAATGGCACATTAGAAACCTTTCTCTAGATCAGAGTGGTACAGCCTGGAAGACAGCTAGAAGACAAATATATATCCAACTTTCACAGCGTAAAGCACATGTATCCTTACAAAACAATACTGCTATAAAATGCTGCATAGTGCAAGGAGAAAGCACACTTTCAATTTTACAGTGACAGTGTGAACAGTATTGCAAAAGGCGCTAAAATAGAGCTACAGTAGGGAAATATATTAACCTGTATAAATGATTCAGTAATTATTGGAAGACAACCTTGTCTTTTTATTATCAGAACTTTTAATAATAATCCCACAGCCAAATTTGATCAGGTAATCAGGGTATTATCAACATGTATGGTAGTGGGACAAACCTATCAAAAAACAGTAATACACTTTAATATCTCATTTCCTCCTGACACTACTGCTTGTAGGAGATGAAGAGCATGGTACGATACTCTTTTAGGGTGTATAGGAAGAAGTTTAGGTGAATTAAACCCAATTAACGTAGAGATATCGGCAAAGAGATTAAAACTGACAGGCCAGGATATTTCACAAATTATAGATTTACAAGCACAATGGTTACTTACTATACGGACATCACAAAAGATACATATGCATTTTCAAAAATATTTTTTGCCACGTTTTAATGACTCTTTTATTAGCAGGTTAGGGTTTGATGTTAATGTTACTAAATTTGAAGAGTGGACTAAATGTTCTTTGCAGTCATTGTATGTACAAATGCAGAAAAATTCAGTACAGATGAAATTAATGTCTAGCAACAAATATGTGTAGAGAACCATGTTTGAAAAATGGGCCCTAAGTACCAACTGGATTGAAATGCATGGGCAGCAAACAGTCTGCATAGATACATACCGTACAGGAAAAGTTACACATATTATAATGTAACAAGTTCAAAAATAATATGTCAAGTTATAGTCTTACCACTGGTTTTTGGACCAGTGTTTTATCCGTATCAGTATTGGTTGCCCCAGTTAAAGGGAAATTATATGGATTTACAAAATAAAACTCACAAAACTGAATAATGTACTCATACAGCTAATTGACTGGTATGTGATCAGCACTCACCAGTATATGAACCATGTTTTTACAACATTCTGTAAATTTATGTAAATGGACAATTTTACCTTCTAGTTTCAAAATGTTCACAGAGATAGCCCCACAGTTTGTATGTATTGTAACAAATCAAAGTTTAACATTTACTAAACAACATCCTTTTGTAGGTTGTCTTAATAACATTGCTCATCTGACATGGCATAATGACATATATGTGTTTATGCTGGAAAGCAAGGCTGCAATGCCTTTGCGATGGAATCCACAAACATTGTCAATGATTAATGTAGAATTTTCATTAGAATCATTACATAAAGTCATAAATGAAAGCAAACAGTTAATTCAACAATTGCAAAAAGTTAATAGAGCAATCCTAAGTCATGAATTAAATTCTGTAATTGTAAAAAATAAGCTAAGCAAATTAGCAGAGAAAACTGAAGCAGACACAACCCAATGGGATATTTTCACGGGATGGTCTGCAAAAGGAAAAAGTTAGACTGGATTATGCACCCAATTCTGGTATTAATGTTTGTTATCATTGTATTAGCCATGTGGAATTGTATTTTGACTTGTTGTATCAAAAGAAAACTAAAGATTTTGTTTCCTAATGTGCTTTCTGTAAATCATGATAAAATTATGATCTGATCAAAGAATACATATCAATATGAACTGTTTGTGTGTTTTAAAAACAAAAGGGAGAACTGTTAGAATATATATATATTTAAACAGTTACAATAGTGCATGTACATTTCTGTTTGTTAGTATATATACATATTAAAGGGTTAACATTTTCTTAGCTGAAAATAAGTAGAAAAATAGAATACAGTAGAGCAGTTACTTATGCAATAACCCACGTCTGGGTATGGGTAATGCTAGATTTACCCACGGTTGGTGTGGTTCGACCCAAGTGGCCAAACAAAGAAAACCATGGGTAAATATAGCATTACACACACCCAGACATGGGTTATTGCTATTATACGATGACATTATTTAAGAAAAAAAAATACTTACTTTTCTTAAATAATGCCTTTGTATAATACCTGCGTGGTGCCCTTCCATTGTCTTACACTATCCTGGGGCTTTTTCTGATGTACTGCACATGCGTATGCTTACGCAATACATCAGAGCTGTGTTGAGGAAGCAACGGAGAAAGGAAGATTCCCGTTGCTTTTTTAAAGCTGTCTCACTATGTTAAATGAGTTTAACATAGCAAGATATCTTTAAAAAAAGCAACGGAGAAAGGAAGATCTCCTTTCCCATTTTTAAAGCTATCTCATTATGTTAAATGAGTTTACCATAGCGAGATATCTTCAAAAAAAGCAATGGAGAAAGGAAAATCGCCGTTGCTTTTTTTTTAAACATATCTCGCTATGTTAAACATATAACACAGCGAGATTACAGCAATGGAGATCTTCCATTCTCTGTTGCTACCTAACAGAAAAAAAAAATCAAGACTTATACTAATGGAAAAAGTCCGGGCGACCGGACCTTTTTCCATTAGAATAAGTCAGATTTACAACAGGCACGCTGGTTGGGCTGGCCAATCAGTGTGCACATTTTGGAATACTAATCGTCAGTCATTGTATAATATGCATGTTTTGGCATCCATACTGTGTGTGATACTGTAAATGTTCCGTGACTAGTACAGCTTCAAGGAGAACTGCAGACAAGGAGGACTTCCTAATTCCTGACTAACCCAGATTCAAGGATGACCGGAGACAGAAACGACTCCCTATATTTTAAGGTTGTCACATAATTTACCTTGAAACAGAACACAAATCAATTTATCAACAGACTGCATGACATCAAGCAAATTTCAACAGTATTAACTTCAAAAGACTGCTTTCATGAACAGGATCTGGATGGCACAGAAAGTGTATAAAAAGGACAGTAAAACTAAATGGTGTTAGATCTGATGTTTTGTTAAATCTGGTACTTATAGGGGCACACTTGTTCCAAGGTAAATGGAAAATTATCATCTATATCTGTACTGAGAAGCAAACCTTGTACATTAAAAGCTATAAGCTGTAACACAACAATACGTGTCATTTGTTGCATAGATAAGCTATTTTATTAGTAACTGGGCTTAAGTTAATTAAGTACAGTGCTGTAAAGTATAGCAGCCTGCAAGGCCCTGTACCTTAATCAGACTTTGTTTCCAGCACTGTAAAATTTTCAGATAGAAGTGGTCTCTCCTCCTCCTCAGTTAGGAGAAAATTTTTATTCAAGAATGCTACTACTGCCAAAAAAAAAAAAGAATCTTCATGGTTAGATATTTCCTTTTTAAGCTTGTTTGTGATACGTCCCAAATTCAAAATGTTATCTCTTTATAAATTGCTACCTCTCATTTGCCATTAAAAAATTTTTTTTTGGTGACCTTAGATTTAAACGATGCTTATCATCACATTCCTGTAGCTCCAGATTTCAGATGTTTCTTAAGGTTTTCTGTGTCTGGATCACAGTTTCAGTTCTCTGCATTACTATTTGAGTTATCCACTGCCCCAAGGTTATTTACAAAGTGTCTATATCCAGTGATAGCTTACTGCAGACAGTAATATTCACATTTTCTTATTTAGATGACTTGCTATCTTTGCAAAATCTTTTTCAAAGTGTCAGGAATCTCTCACTTGGGTGAGAGATTTCCTGCACAGACTGGGGTTTCAGGAGAGCATCCAAATGTCTTTTTAACCCTTTTGAAAAGGATTGTTTTTCTGGGATGTCTCCTAGATACCTCAGCTAACAGAGCTTTTCTTCCTCAGGGAAATGTAGATCTATATCTAGATCTATTCTTGAGTTTTTTTCACTCAAATATTCAGCAATGAAATTTCTCAGGTACTAGTTCCCATAGCATCTTTGGTTCTCATGATTCCTCCAGCAAAACTCCACATGAGAAAAATTCAGTGGTACCTGCAACCATTATGATCCCAGCACCAGCATCCATTAACATTCCAGATTCCAGTTTTGGGGTTTATGAGAAAGGAAATTCTTTGTTGGAGAGGACTCCCATTTTCCCTTCCATCTCCAGCACAGTCTGTAACAACAGATGCCTCATAATTTGCATGGGGAGCAGTGTCTATGGGATAACAGTGCAGGGCCTTTGGAACAGAAAAGACTGACCAAAACATAAATGTAAAATAGATGTTGACAATAATAAATGCTCTCAACTCTCTCTTTGCCTCTCTCTCTCTCACTTTCAATTATCTATGAGTCTCAGGACTATTACAAGTGATTACAGGCAACACAATAGTAATGTGGTACATACATGGGGGTGGGACCAGATCTTAACCTCTGTGCAGGCTAGACATGGTAGCCTAGGATATATTTTTATTCAACACATTCTCACTTTACAGGCATCCTACATCCTATCAGTGCAAACTTTTGTGACAGACAATCTGATTGAAATCAAGACAGACCCTCACAAATGGAAACTGAATCAGGAGGTCTTCCAGGAACTGATCCAGCTGTGGGGAACACTTTACGTAGACCTTTTTTCTTCCAGTCACAACAACCCACTGGCAAAATTCTACTACATGACTCCTTACAAAAAGGCTTAGAAAACAGATGCCTTTTTCCTTTATGGGAATGTTCCTCTATGCTTTTCCACCCTTTCCATCAATATCTAGGGTCATTCTGAAAATTCAGAAGGACTTTGCAAAGATCATTGTGTTGACTTCTTTCTTGCCCATGCAACAGTGGTTCTCTCTTCATTTGGAAATGGCCAAGGATACTTAATGCAATCTTCCTCACAGACTGGGCCTATTCGCACAAGACAAGGGGTGTTTGGTACATACCATCTACAATCAACTGCAATTAGCTGTCTGGATGATAGAGTCTTAATACCTTTTATGTACCTATTTTCTGAGTGCATGCAGCAGTCATTAAAGGAGGCAAGAAAACTGACTGCTAGGAAATCATATATTAACAAATGGACAAGATTTTCTAGTTGTTGCCAAGACAAGAACAAAGACCCTTTCAAAGCTGGTGCTTCTCTGGTCCTGCATTATTTGTGTAAGTTATTATCCTTTGACATTTCTTGCTCCTCTGTAAAGAAACACCTATCAGCCATTTCAGAATGTCTGCCCATGGGTCCCTCTCTTTCAATACATTTGCATGTGAAAATATTTTTGAAAGGGGTGTTGTTTCCAAGCCTCCTAGAAAACAAGTGACTCCTCCTTGGGGTCTTAATTTTGTTTTGGAAAAATTAACTCTTGCTTCATTTGAACGAGCTCACTAATCTGACTTGTGGTTCTTAACATGGCCGATTACTCTGACTTCTGCAAGAAAAGTATTTGAGTTACAAGCTCTTATGGTGGGTCAGCCTTACCTCATTTTTACAAAATAGGATTTCCTGAAAAACTAATCCTACATTTATGCCTTAAAGTGGTATCCAAGTTAACTTTGAGTCAAAATATCCATCTCCCTGTCTTCTTTCCAGGACCTATAATGGGGAGACAGGATACTCCATTCTTTGGATGTCCACAGACAACTCAGATATTATCTTGACAGAACTAAAACTTTCAGGAATTGGGAAGTTATTCATTTCTTGTAAAGGTGAGAAGAAGGAGCAACCTGTGTCAAAGGAGATTATTTCCAAATGTTTTTTTTTCATGATTTTACCTTTTTTACACACCACAACTATGCAATTTCAGACAAGGTTAAGGCTTATTATTTATTTATTTATTTATTTAACATTTGTTGACTGGGAATGCCCGACAAGGTTCCACAGATCCTGTTTCCAGCGGAGGCCCGGGGAGAAATGCTCCAGATGCATGTCTTTGGAATTATACCATGGCCTTATCTTCATCTGTGGCTTTTTTTTTATCTAGAAGTATTCTAGAAGTGGGAACTTGGTCTTCTGTACATACCTTCACAAAGTACTACAAACTACATTCCTTATCCATGTCTAGGGCAGGCTTTGCTAGGACCATTCCCTGGAGCTACTTAACCCTCATCCTTTCTCCTCCCAGTCAGTTTAAACTGTGGTAATGTACCTCATATAACTAAAGCTACTGCAAAAGTGATCAATATGATGAACATAGTACAGTTGTGTACGTGAATGTATCATAACAATAGATATTCAGATGATCACCTATTGCAGTAGTTGCTCCTCCCTCCATTCCCCTATGTTTGTATGTTTTTGTTGCCAGCAGAAAATATTTAACGTTTATTTCCTAACACTCATTCTTTCATGGCTGTAGCCTAACTTTCTCCGTTAGCATGAAATCGCTGAAGGGCTTGGCACCCAAACCATTTTTTTTTCTTTAGCTCTGCTCGAGATGGTTAATGGTTTGGAAATGTGGAAGGTGCTCTTAAGCACTGAAGCTATCCATCCAGCTGTTATATTCTTAACAGGATATAACCAATATAGTTAAGGCTACTGCAGCAGTCATCATTCAAATATCTACTGTTATGATAAGTTTGCTAAAGCAACAATAATTTCACCATGTTAAAATGGAATAATACTAGATTCAAGTATTCCAATGTTTTAGTTTAATTTATTACTCTTTAAAAATGCAGTTTATACTACTATGTGATTAAAACCATTCTAACTTGCATTGTGCTGCATATTTACTGCCCTGAACAAAATGAAATAATTGAAATACTGAAGATCCAGTACTTTTTAATTTACTACATACAATTGTAATATGTCTTGCAGAATAATATTGCCAGGGTATAAAACAGAACAACCTGTGCAGATTTTCTTGAATGAAAATAGCAGGTAAAAAGCTCATTTTCTTCTTCTGTTGCTACTGGTTCACAAAAGCAGACACAGTCCTCTTGAAAATGATTCAGTCCATAAGCTGGATGCTAGTCTATGTAGATGTTGATTCACTCTTTATAGTGAAAACAGTATTTATTCCTTGTTTGAACAAAAAGTAAGGTGATTTTACTTAACCCAATAAAATGTGGTATTACTTATCTTCACTGGAATGCCCCTCCCAAAGAAATGACCAAATTATCAGGACCATTTAGTACCAACAGACACTTTGCAATAATTTATTGTTTGTTATTTCAAGGCAAACATTGCATAATGAAATTCTACCAGTGAAAATATTTGGCAGCCAAAATATTATTTACTGGGTTATCAAGATCTTACAACTAGCATCTGGCATCATTTTACTAATAGCTTATAATTCCTAACCACCACCAAATTAATACTTGTGTTCAGTGTCCCTATACCATGTTTACCATCTTTCCACACAGTCTCATGATGTATTCCCATATATAACATAATTATTCACCATACTATCTTTATATGTAGCTATATATCCAGTGAAAACATAATGCATTATTATAACCATTCTAGGCCCTTATCTGTTCTCCATTTATGTATATGATATTGATACCAGAAGTAGGTGTTTCCATACAAAATATGCAAATGACATCAAATTAAGCGCATAGTATCACATTCTCAAATGGCCAGAATGAATTTCAGAATTCCCTTGATACTATATGTAGCTAGGCAGCCTCACATAAATTATGCTTAAATGTGGATAAAATAAACATCTTAATGTTTAGAAAAGTTAAACATGTCCAAGATGTCACAAAAAATGGACAAAAATCAAAGAATGTAAAATATCTGAGGAGCCTGGAATCTGGATGGATAATGAAGTTTCTTATAAATAATACACAGTCTTGGCATAGGCAAACGTTTATAAATTCAAAAGACCCAGAAATACCCATCCTCATTTTTAAACCTTTGTTAGAAGCTAGATGGAATACAATGCAGATTTATGGGCACCATACTAGAAAATGTTGACAAATATTCCTTCAAGAAGTAAGAAAGTCTTTCACTAAGAAGTGAGAGAAATGAATATATTCATTTAAAACTCTCCAGATGATAGGGAATTAACTCCCACTCTTAGAGAAAAATTGGGAGAACTATGATATTGTAACTCAAGGACTGCAATCTAAATATTTTTCAAATTGTCTAGGGCTAAAGATTAGCAAAATATACAATAATCAAGTATGTCTTCACTGGGAAAGCTGAAAAAGATAAAGCACAAACAAAAAAGTACTGGTTGAAAGGAAGGGAATTAAATCATCTGTGACAAGTAAAGCAAGTAACTATACTGGAAAAATTAAGTAGTTGCTTAAATGCATGTGTTTATGTTGATGCAAAGGCCAGGCCCCTCTGGAGCTGCAATAGGACAGTCCTCCAGATTTTTCTTTCCCATCTGGCTTATGGCACACAATGCACAGCCTGCTCATTCTGACCATCATGTCCCATTTTCCCAAGGGTGCACTGGTGTTCAACCTGCCCTGTGATGATTGCAAGTCATTCATTGGGTCAGGCAGGTGACCTGCCACCCTCACCAATAATGTCATCTATCATCATGTAGAACTCTTAATGTCAGCCTGCCATCTAGTGACTCTACAAACAACAATCTTCACCTTTTTGCTAGTTCATTTCTTTGTATACCACATACAGGAAGAGAATGCTATGCTCCTTACCTTACTTTGGCCATTAGGATGCTTTTATTTTACATGCTGCCACTCAGTGCACTACCAAAGGGGTGGAATTCTACCCACTCCTATGGGTCTGATGAAGGCAAAAGCAATTTCTGTACATTCAATACATTAGTCTCCTTTTTCCCTTCTTTCTCCCCCCCTCACTGCCAGCTGTCCTTCTTCACCCCATCATCTATATCATGAGTGCTAGTCTTTACTGCATGTGTGGAACTGATTCCATCACCCCCCATCCTTTCATTCTTTTTCCGATGCCCAGTTTACACTGATCATATCTGCATGTAGAAGGCAACATTTTCTGTTCTCAAACAGCCAGTGTTTCTAAATTATCCCCTTCTGAATAATCGTGACTGTTTGTTCTTGGAAGTTATTTATCATAGCTTGAAGACAACATTCGATTACTAATCCCCACCACTAAAATAATGTGTCATTAAAAACAATGTTTGCAACTTTGTGATTATTTTGTAAACTACTCTTCAGTATCATTGTTTTAATGCATCATAATTTTGATCAACCACCACAGAAAAAGTTTGCCGTTCAAGGTAGCTATATCACAGACATCATCTTGTAACACATCCTCAGCTATGTCATTCATTTATGCTAGATGACCACTGAATGCCACATCTGTGCAAGTCTCTCAGTGCAGTGAAAACATTTCAGAATTCATTGAACAGTATTAGTTTCAGAGGCTCCTGGGACCATCCTGGGATGTGATTTTTCTGTACCCTTTTGTCTATGGCTTGTTAGTCTTCAGCCTTTCCAGAACTAATTACAACTTTCCATGTGATGCAGGCCCCCAATACCAGCCATATATCACCTTACTATTTATTCTGTTTCCAGTTACTCTGCCAGTAAATTAAATTTCTACCCAATGACAGTTCATGACTTTGCAGTTTCCTGAGGAGGGTGAGAAGTATGTGGTGGTGTAACATTTCTTATTTTGCTCTTGTAAACAAGATGCTTTCCTCCTGTTTATGAATTGCATTATGTTTCTCTCCAAGCCAGTCCCACATCTGCTGTGCCAAAAACTTCACCATCTTTATTCTCTTGACCCCATCTCTGTAATAAATATTTCCCTTTTATAACATGAATAATCAAATCAAATAACATGAACCTCTACAACAGTTCCTTCAATTCCAGGTTGAGGAAATCCAATCCTACACCTGACAGACACACTCTATATTTTCTGTTAAGACCTTGCTCTTTGAATTTGAAACAGTCTTGTCTTTTGACACTGATTTCTGTACTTGCAAGCTTTACTGGTTTTCTGAATCAACAGTAGTGTTTTCTACTTCTTTAAACTTATTCTTACAAAATAATGAACTATGACCACATCATAAACACTCTTTGGAAGTTGTTTCTGATATCTAAAATCCTCCAAAATTCTTACAATCAAATTTATTCATGACACTGTTAATACCACTGCTCCCTAAAGTTTACAATAAAATTTCATGAGTACTTTTGAATCTTTTGCTTCTTGGTTAGATGAAGGATTGTGTGTAAAAAAAAATAAGCCAGTGCATTTGCTACTCTCTAAACAATTTCACCCTGTATTAGTTCAAATGATTTTTCAAGTGCTTTCCTTCAGATGTATGCCTGACTTATTTTACTGCCCAGTAGATGTCGGACTCTCCAGTTTCTACCCTAACAGTGATCCCGCTGAGACAGAATTGTTGTACAGATTACTTCCTGCTATGGTGCCTCGGCTGTGTGCTCTGGATGACTGTCTGTTATAGAGATAGTTAATGTACTGTATAAGTGCTGATGACCTCCATATACACATGCTGTCCATAACCCACTGCCCTGATAGTAGCCTCCAGCACTCTACATACAGACAAAACCATGGTCCTAACTATCCTTAATAAGTGCATGGAAGACTAAAACATCATCAGTATTTTCTGAAGCCTAAAAATGCTAATCTGAATCAGTGGTGTCACTGAATCTTCTCATGCCACAAATCAGGACAGTGGACATAGTAGCCATGTAGAGGTTTTTGCTACAAGAACCTCCCCTGTTCCCTCTTTCTTGGATGGCTTTGATGTCATGCATGTACATTAGCATATGGTTGTATGTGTGTGTGATGTGCATATCCCTTCCTAACAGTAGAGAGACCATGCCATTGTCTTCTTTCATCATGTGACAAAACCTTGGTACCTCTGCATACATTATTAGCACTAGCATAGTTAGTTATAAAAACAATGGTCAGAGAATTAACTATCTCAAATGAAAACAAAATACCAATGATCCAACAGCACTGGGTTATCAAACACAGTATCGTAGGCTTTTTGAAATACTTGTGGTTAAGTTTGATGAAGCATCAATATTAGATGCGAAAGCGCTTACTTTTTCATTCTTTTCTTATTTTATTTAATAAAGTTCTTCATGCCGATACCATGTTTGATACCTCAGAGCTGTTGGATCATTGATATTTCATTTTCTTTTGAGGTACTTAGTTCTCTGACCGTTGTTTTTATAAGTTGCTTTTCTTTTTCTCTGTGTCGGGGAAGCATGGCTGAAGGCATTGAAGTTGAAATGGAATACAATCCAACTCGTAATGGACTGAGTAGGAAAATTGACACTTTCAAATGTATGCTTTGTGCTGAGAACAACCCTCTATTAAATTTTAACATCAACGAATCCACTGAAGCAGTCACTGAAAACCAGGATTCAGAGAATGATTTGAAGTTAACGTGTGAGATTGAAACTAAATTGAAAAATGTACAGTGGCAACGTAAACACCTCAAGGCATGTTTGTGTTTTAAGGTTGTGCCGAGAGGACTTTGGATCCTTAAAATGCACATGTATGGCACTGTTTTCCCTGATCTGCTGACCAAATGGCAAAAGTTAAACATTGAGACTAGTTTTGGCTATACAAGGATCCTTATAGAACATTTTATGGTGATTGAGGATGAACTTGTAGCCAGCATTACAAACATTCAACATCTGATTATCACCCGTTTATCGTCAGAGAGATATACTGCCTTAGTAGATAAGGGATCAGTTTCCCACTTCACGATCTCAGAGCAGGGGCAGAAAGAGAAAGAAAACTTTGGAAAATCAAATGGAGCTGAAGACACACATGAAGAGAGTATGGCATCTGCCGAACCCCAATTAGTGATAAATGTTTCCCATTATGAACTGAACAAAGCTGAGGAATCACTACTGCAAAGAGGTCTTTAATTTTTACCTTCTATTCATACTGATATTGCTGATTTAGTAGTTGATATTAAAATGTTTAGCAGAAATGCAATGCTAAAACTAATGTTTGGTGAGAATAGAGGTGTAAATTTAGATGTTAGGAAGCCAACTGCTTTTTCCACTCCATTGCATCTGTTATTGGATGCCTTTGAGAGAGCACGTGAGAAGGATTTTTTATGTCTTATGCATTCTCAGAAAAAGAGTAAGACTTTTCATAACTTAAGTAAGAGTGAATATAAAGCTCTATTAGATTTACAGAATAACAATGATATAACCATCAGACCCACAGATAAAGGTGGAGAGGTGGTCATTATGGATACTGAGGTATATAATAACAAAATGTGTGCAATACTCAATGAAACTGATACATATATTAAGTAATGAGCAGTTGAATAAGATCATAAAAGGTGTCCATACTGATCGATATGATTTACTCATGAGTGATATCACTGGACATGAACTGTATAAATACTTTTTGGTTGAAGCACCCTTAGTTAAAACATTTAGAGGCCTCCCGAAGGTACACAAAACCCCCTATTGATCCACCATTAAGACCAATAGTCTCAAGTAAAGGGTGGCTTACAGAACCCTTATCTCTATATGTTGAGAAACAGCTATGAAGCATTATAGACACTGTGATAAACTGAGAGGCTGCCAGCCTAGCTAGATAGAATTTTGTAAATAATTCTATGTCATTGTAAATATTAATATGATCCACAGGCTGGTTTCACAAATATAAGAAAACTGTGTTATCTGCTGAGCTTCAAAAATTTAACCACAGTGCATCCTGCTTGAAGAAAGCTGATAAGTAAAGAATTTTATGACTGTGTGTGATCTAAAGCTAGGAGACAGGGTGTCTGCATCTGGAAATTCTTTTTATTGTCCTAAGACAGAGATAATTACTAGGTTTCACATGTAAAGTGCCTTTTATTGCTATGACTTCCTGGCAGCTGCAAGATCACAAAGAAATGTTATTTTTTAAGTTCTGTGAGCCTGGGAACTTAAGCAGAAGTGTCAAGAAAGATGTAATCTAAAATGAGTCAGCAGTAATATGAAGTACTATCTCAGAGAGAAAAAGATTGCATTTTGTATTTTGTTCTGAAGCTGACAACAACTCACCAGCACTTTGTCTTGCCTTGTTAGTAAGACCTAGATCTTAGTATTTCTCTTATGGAGAGATAGATAGGAATATAGCCAGATTAGTCTAGCTGTTTTCTATATTTATGCCAGACTGCCCTACAATGTTGTTATAAAGTATTTCCTGTGATTTCCGAACTCTCTATTGTCACTGTGTTGAATTAATGAGTATTGCCTTGTGTTTTATTATTTATTATTAAATATTTTTAAACATTTTAACTGTGGCTGTTTTATGTAGAGATAATTTAAACTCTTAGCATACTTGCATGTCTCTTAGTGAACTTGCATGTATTTGCTGATACTGTACAAGCCAGTCCAATAGCCTTGCTGTTCGTCACACTTACTATTTGGCTAACAGTAACATTGCACACTAGAAATGGACACCTTTTGGTAAGGGCCTTCAGAGTAGCTAAGAGTAGTTGGTGGCAGGTGGTTCTACCATATAGTCTGGGCAGAAGGGGGCATAGCTGGAGAACCTGTGCCACCCTTCCCCAGGAGTGTCCATGTGTTTGTATATAAATTAAATCTCAAAGTATGTCTGTGTGTGTGTGTGTGTGTGTGTGTGTGTGTGTGTGTGTGTGTGTGTGTGTGTGTGTGTGTGTGTGCGTGCGTGTGTGTGTGTGTGTGTGTGTGTGTGTCAGCTACTTGGGCAGGGACACAAAGCACTGGTTGGACAGAGAGGGTACTGGAGGTTTTGGCTTGACTACTTGGCTGAGATCTGAACCCTATAGCTGTACCAATGGGGTGTCTTATTGGGAATCTGGAGAGAAAGGAAGAAACCAGCCCCAGACTGACTGTGATCTCTGTGTGCTCTTGAGGGAAGTTGTACTTTACTGTGTGTGTACTTGTTATCCTCCCAATGTAGAGACCCCCTCAATGGTGCTAGTGGTGAGGATTGAGGCTCCTTGATTACTGGGCCAGTGCACAGGCATCACAGACACTACCAGTACTGTCATCAGGGATACTAAAAATTTTCTTAGTATTTTCTCAGAATATGTGTTTTCTGAATGTTATGATACCAGTGCTTTATTGGTCACCTTGGATGTGACCTCTTTGTCCTCCACGATTCTGAATGAAGGTGGAATTGATTTTGTTAGGCAATTGATAGTATCTAACAATGTTTCGAATGATAAGATTTTGCTGTATTGTTTGTTGTTCAATTTGATTTTGAACAACAATATTTTGTCTTATGACAGCAAGTATTATCTGCAGCAAAAAGGAGTAGCCATGTGTACACCATGTGCAAACTCCTATGCTAATATAGTCATGGCATATTGGGAAATGTAATTTGTTCTAAACAATACGGTATACTTGAGATATATTCCTTATTTTAAAAGGTTCGTGGATGATGTTTTTCTGGTGTGGAGGGGTTCTGAACTTGAACTTCAGCGATTTATAGAGTATATTAATTCTACTACTGATTTTTTAAGGTTTACAGGTAAATGGTCCAGTGATAGAATACAGTTTTTAGATGTGTTTATTTCTAAACATGAAAGAGAGATGCAGACTGATATGTTTAGGAAAGCCTTCAGAAGGAATAATTTGTTACATCGACAAAGCATGCATCCTCCACATGTTTATAAGAATTTAGTTCAAGGGCAAGGTCTTAGGGTATCTAGAGTTACTAGTTCAGATACTAGTTACACAACAGCCTTGCAATGTTTGGAGAAAGAGTTTCTGAATAGAGGCTATAAGAAACAGGAGTGCACCCCTTTAAGGGATGAGAATCTTATAGATAGAAAATGTAGAGGGAAACCATACTTTAGAGATAATAGGAGCCAGAAGGCAGGAATAGTTGACACTAGATCTGTTCATACCTACAAATGCAGAATAATGATTCCTTATTCTTCTAATAACAAAATTGTTCGGGATATTATATTTAAGAATTGGGTGATTCCCAGATTAGATGAGAAAGTCATGGAGGTGGTAGGCAATCGTCCAAGTTTTCCCTATAAGAATAATAAGTCCTTAAAATGGTTGCTTTGCTATAATAATAGTAAAGCAAAGAGGGTCCAATCAGATAGGAAAGGGACATGTGGGTTGTAGGAGTTGCAATCACTGCATTTATATGGCTAATAGCAATAGATTAATTCATCCCACTACCAGTATGGTTTATGAATTTAGTCATTACTGTAAAACTAGGGATTTGATATATTTAGCACATTGTACCAAATGCCTTGCATTCTATGTAGGCAAAACTAATCATACTTTGAGGGAGAGAGTTAGGGAACATCTCTATGCTATCATCAAGGAGGATGAGAGCAATGCTTTGGCAAGACATGTTCTTAGTAATGGCTCATCTCATAAGTTTGTGTTCTTAGTTCTGGAGCTTGTTAATAGAAATGCTAGATTAGGTAATTTTAAAAATTTTACTGAAAAATTAGAGACCAAGTGGATAATTAGGCCAATAAAGCATATAAAGTGAATGATAAGGTATCCCTCAAACCGTTTGTGATAGATAGGACCTTGAAACATTAGGTTTAAAATATTTGATCAGGTTTAGGTGTTTTTGTACATGCATACATATTAGGTTCATGATGATTAATTGGGTTTAGTTATTTTTATATATATTTATATACAATTATATATACATATATACATATATATACTTATGCATTTGTGTTTATATATGTTTTTTTATATTTTTGTATTTGAGTCTAAAATATATGTTTCATACATATATATATATATATATATATATATATATATATATATATATATATATAGTTTTATACATACATTTTTATAGGTTTTATTACAATGATGTCAGATGTTTTCACATTCATATATATATATATATATATATATATATATATTTGTTTTTGATGTATTGGTTGTTGTAGCCTGTTCACTATATATTAGGCAGCATGTAGGATTTTATATACTGCCATCTAATATATTTTTGAGTGATATGCAGTACGATTTATTGAGGAACATATGCTGGTATTTAATGTTTTGAGTATATATTATGCTTTATGTTATTATATATATATATATATATATATATATATATATATATATATATATATATATATAAATATTTGTAGTTATTAGGTGTTTAGTTTTTGATTTGTTTGCTTATTATATGGGCTAGGATATATATTTTTTACCTTTGCACAATGCCATTGCATACGTGATTATTTTTACTATGTTTAATTGATTAATTGATTAATGAGTGAATTTTGTAATGTGTATAAAAGGCTTGTTGAAATACTTGTGGTTAAGTCTGATGAAGTGTCAATATTAGATGCAAAAGCACTTACTTTTTCATTATTTTATTATTTTATTTAATAAAGTTCTTTGTGCTGATACCATGTTTGATACCTCAGTGCTGCTGGATCACTAGCATAATTAGAACTTCATAGATATCACGGATCCTGATCAGCACTTACAGTCCTTTAAGGAGGAATTTTGGTCAACACCATTTTCTGCTTATAGGTTCATAGGTTCATAGATTCCTATCCATATCCATATTGTTTTCAAACAGGAAGGCACTGTTTCCTAGTACGAGTCTCAGTAACATTAGTATTATTGGATATATAGTGTCTGTATCTACCCAGGCCTTCCTTCCACTGGATACCAGCATATAGTGAGACAACATCAAGTGTGACCAGAACCTTAGCATCATTAATAAATATATACTTAATTTGTTTAATACAATGACCTATATATAAAATTATTTAGGAATGAGCTATGAAAAAAACAAAACTTATATCCAGATGATCTGTTCATTTATGCATATGGCTTCCTTCCCCTTTGTAATAAAATATTTCTTTGAAAATTGCTTTTCCCTCTTTCTTCATGTACATGCAGTTCATGTTTTAGTAAAATATATATATATATATGGGTCTACTTTCATTCATTGAAAGTACACTCTACCGAATCTGAAAACGCCAACTCCATTTAAGCAAAAGTGCTATTTAATGAAAATGCACTTTTGCAAACTCCACATCACCAAAGAATGGTTTGCAGTTCCAGGACAGTGTTGATCAGCAGGTGCAGTGTTTTTAAGTTGTCCATTATATTTGTAACGGGAGTTGAAGATGTACAGCAGTTGGCGTTTGATGGTATTGATTGCGGTACAGAGAGGATAAGGGAATGTACCCTTTCCCCTACTGTAATTCGATCTTGGAGTTAGTATATATAATTAGCGGGGGTGTAGGGGGCAGAGCCTCCCACATGGGGGGTGCAGGGGGGCTTTGCCCCTTGCAAAAAATTTGTTTTTGTGTATCTGGTCGATTATTTGAATTTCGGTTATGTGGAGTTTGTGAAAGTGCTTTTTCATTAAATGGCACTTTTGCTTAAATGGAGTCGGTGGTTTCAGATTTGGTTGGGTGTACCTTCAATGAACGAAAATAGACCCATGCATATATATATATATATATATATATATATATATATATATATATATATATATATATATACATGTGTATAAATAAATATGTTGGACGAGACCAGAAGATCGAAGTTTTCAAACTTCAAAAATTATACAAAACAAAAAATAAAAACTTTTTTTTTTTTACGTTTTTGCAGGGGGACAAGCCTCTCTGCATCCCCCATACCTACTGCTAAGTAAATATACCAATTCTGAGATCGCACTTACAATGATGAAAACAGTAAATATCCTGTTCCGTGCTGTATGGTGATCTTCATTCAGAATGTTTGAAATTTCTAAATTTTGATCTTATGGTCTTGACTGTTTGAAGTTCGTAATTTTGAAACTTTGAGCTTCTTAAGAGGATCCAAATGCCAGGTTTTTGTGATATAAAAAAATGAGACCACAATAAATCATTTCAAAAACTTTTCCCACCTTTAATGTGACCTATAACATGTACAATTCAATTGAAAAGCAAACAAATCCGTTAGGGGAAAAAACAATATTCTCTGCATTGATGGAGGACTGAGCCACCACCTCAGGGTGCCTGGTAAGATAATCTACTACCACCAGGATATACTTCTTCCCTGTGGAGCAAGGGGTACTCAGAGGCCCCACAATATCCATAGCTACCATCTGAAATGGCTCCTTAATCACAGGCAAAGGCATCAAATGAGCTTCAACCTTGTCTCCTGCCTTGCCTACGTTTTGGCACTGCTCTCAGTTCCTGGAGTACCCAGTTACATCACTTGCAATCCCAGGCCAATAAAAGTTCTGCATAATACATCTCTTGGTACACTTTATTCCCATATGACCTGCAAAAGGTATGTCATAGGCTATGGCTAGAAGTGCCAGACGGTAGGCTCTGGGCACTACCAACTGCTGTTTTACTTCACTCTCTAGCCCTCTCTCAGGGGTCCACTATTGATACAGTAACCCTTTCTTCCAGTATACAGACTTCCCTTTTCCTTGTGGATCAGGTGCCTCCCTAGCTACCTCCCTCAAGCCTCTTAGTGTAGGATCTGAAAGCTGAGCCTTTCTCAACTCTATATTTGTGACCCTTCCCAACTCTCCTTCCACAGGAAGTCTGGCATCCTCTTACATTGGTGCCTCACTGTCAGCCTGGGTACTACCACTCACCTCTGCCCTTGCAATCACTCTGTCCAAGGGAACATCAGTACCTACCAACAGCTGTGGCTCTCTGCTACAGGATAGCTCTCTCCCTGAAATAGTCAACTCACCAGGCCTGTCTTCAGGTGTGGAGTCTGTCTGGGTCTCTCCCAGGCTACCAGACCCACATGCCTATCTCAAAGCCTGGCTGCCTGTAACTGCATGCACACAAGGTACTACATTATCAAAATCATTCCGAATCAAGACATCTGCAGGGATATTCTAAAACATACCTTCTTGCTTGCTTCCTTTTCCATCTTCCAAGTCAAGGTAGACCCTGATCAAAGGCATTTGGAATGAGTTCCCTCCTAAAGATCCGACTGGAGTGGGCTGCCCATGCAAGTAGTGCACCCCTTTAACCACTGCAGGTATCACAATGGTTATGTCAGAGGCTGTGTCTCTCTTAGCAATGGCCTGTTTTCCATCCACTAAGATAGGATATACATTCCGGTGATAGTCTGGTACCCCTTTTGTCTCCAGCCAACTTACCACTGGTATACTGTTATTCCCACTTCCTAGCTCCCCCTGCCTTTTGTTCTCCACCTTGCCTCAGTGGCATTTGTATGCTACATGACCCCTCTGGTTACATTTAAAACATGTAAACCTTATTCCTGGCTGTCTACCTAAACTAATGATTTCCCTGTTACTGGTGGACTCTGTTGGGGTGGTTTAGGCTGCCCACCATGGGTTCCCTAATATACATGTACAGCAGTGGGTATTCCCTTATTGTGCAGTGATGCCCTGCTTGCTATGTAGAGATCCCCCTTTTTCCCCCAGCTCATCTGCAGAGTTGCACTCCCGGTCTGCCAACCAGATTCTCATGTCCTCAGGTAGAGATTTAAGGGCTTGTTCCCTCACCAAAATGCCTTCCAGCATTTCAGAAGTGGTGACCTGACAGTCACTCACCCACCCATAAAAATAAGTGCTTAACTCGGCAATATAATCGTATACACTTTCATCTGCCTTGTGTTTATGCTCACAAAACTTTTTTCTGTAAGCTTCAGGTGTTGACTTAAAACATTCCAATAAAATTTGTTTTACTTTATCATAGTTTAAACAATCAGTATCAGACAATTTAGAAACAGCAGTTACAGTTTTACCATGAAGTAAGGGGGTCAGGAACCATCCCCAGAGCCCTTGGCCGCCAACATTAAACTGTTCATATCCTCTTTCAAATACACGAATAAAAGTACCAACATTATCACCCTCTGCAAACTGTGGAAGAAATTTACTGACCTGTGTTGCGTCTGAGGTTTCGTTATTGCCCTCCCCATTACATCCATGACCCTGATGAAGAGTCAGCATCTTTATCTCATGTTGGTGCTATTTCTCATTTTCATTGGCCTCCAAATGCCACAGTCCCTCTTCTGTTTCTCCTTTTCTACAGCCTCCAAATGCCACAGTCGCTCTTCTGTTTCTAATTCCATATGTTTCTCCTTTTCTTCAGCCTCCAAACACCTCACTCTGTCCACTGATTCTAATTCCAAATGTTTGGCGTCCAGTTCTAACTCTTTAACTCCAGATGGATTTTAAGTCCTCTGAAGAAAATGTGAACTATGCTGTTTCTGTAGGCTGCATATCCCCATCACCAAACTGGTTGTTGATCTGTGCTGCAGTTGTGATTAAGGCTGAAATAATTTCTTCTTTAGTCAGGTTGGTATGCACCAGTCACTTGGCTTCACATACCTTGGCTAACTGGTTCTTTGTGAGCTTGCCATAATCCTCTGCTGACATCTTTGCTTGCTTTCCTTGACTAAACTAAACTAATAAAATAAATAAAACTGTTGTAAAAATGAAACTCTGTAAGTTTACCTTGTGGCTTCTGAGAGTACACATACTTTCAGGGACAACCGTTTACAGGATATAGAAGTTCAATTAATATCTCACCACTGCCACCAATATGTGACATCCCTGCTCTGGGCCAGTAATCAAAGAGCCTCAGTCCTCAATACTGACACTGGTGAGGGATGTTCACTTGGAAGAAAAATGGATACACACAGTTTTTCCAGATTTAGCTCTCTGCATCAAGCAAACTTTCCCTTAAGAGCACACAGGGAATGCACTCAAGCCCTGGGGATGGGTTCTCTCTCCCAACAGGCCCCAAATAAGACTCCCCACTGACACAGCTGTAGGGTTGAGTCCTCAGATGAGTGTTCCAAGTCAAGTCCTCCCCACCCTCTTTGTGAAACCAGTGTTCTGTGTCCCTGCTCCAGATAGCTGACACGCACACTCTTTGAGGTTTGATTTTCACACACACACACACACACACACACACACACACACACACACACACACACACACGGCAAAGGCTGGCACAGATTTACTAGCTATTCCCCTTCTGCTCAGACTATTAGGTAGGTTCTGCCACCAGAACACTCCAAAGCCACCTACTCTAAGGCTCTTACAAGGTACCCAATAATACTGAGTAAAATTAATACTAATACAAATGGTAGTACTGGCCAACCAGCAAGGCTTTCAGAAGCAGCCACAGTGTCACCAAATAAAGAGAAGTACTCTCAGAGGTTAAAATGTTCTCTGAAAGACCAGCCACAATGAAAAGTTTACATGTATTTAATAATAAATAATAAAAGAACATGACAATACTAAATATCTATTTACAATAAACTCCAGAGTTTTAGTCACAGGAAATATTAAAACTAACACAGATGGATAGATTCACACAGATACAGAAAAACAGTAGTTAACTAATCTCACTATATTTTCCTTACTGATTTAAAGATTTACTATTCCATGGTTACTTACTAAAGCAAGGTAGGATGAAGTAGGTGAGTGGTCCTTCCTTCTTTGTCAGGTTTCAAAAACAGACTGACCTGAGACTTCTGTCTCATCTAGTATTAAAACATCATTTCAGTGCTAGATCACAAAATGACATCACGTACATCTGGTCATCTGACTCTGGTTCCTACACTACCCCCTTCACTAGAAACTGTACCAGAATCTAGCACATAGGTGTTACCATACACAGATAGAGCTTTGCTGGGATGTGTTATAGCATCTGGAAGCAATAAAACCATTTTAAAACTTCCACCCTTCCAAGCTATCAGTTAGTTCACCCCTAAGGACAATACAGTAGGATTTCTAGTCCTAGTTTTCACAGACGTTTCATCTCTGACTGCAATTAGAACTGTAAGATGCAATCTTTATGGCCTAAGCCAGGTAACTTAATTTCAGAAATGCAAAAATACTTCTGAAAACCCACCATGACAGCAGGCAAAAGAAAAAAACAACACAGCTTTATTTAGAAGGTGAGCGCTTTCATGCCCAGCTGAGCACTTCTTCAGACTAACATAAAATAATTAAAACCAAAAGCTCTTATATAATCAAGGCATCAAATAAAATCAGTCACATATTTAATTACCACTAAAAGTATATAAAGAAGTTATGAGCTCTAAGAATTGGTTTTAAAGGTACATAACCATTTAACCCTGGATGTACATCTGCTTGAAATCTAACAATCCATCCAGTCTCTAGCTGTTGTGTAATATTCTTGATGTCTCCTAAACGTTCCCCAAAACTTAAACACTCCAACACTCTAAACGTAAACTTAGGTAGATCTCCTTCCTCATAAACATGTTTCACTAGGCATTCCTATTATCTCTATTTCTTATGGCCTGTAAATGTTCTCTAACTCTTACCTTCAGCATCCTGTTGGTTTTTCCTATATAAAAACATGTACATGCTGAACAGGAAGCTATATAAACCACATTTACAGTGGAACAATCAGCATTAACCTTAAACTTAAAAACTTGTTGGGTAGTGGGATGTACAAATCTCCTATTGCTGTCTATATACTGACAGAAATTGCAATCACCACAGGGTATTGTCACTTCCTGTGTCTGTCTTTTCACACCTCATTTTCTACCATAACATAACAATCTCTTTAGGGATTGTTTATTCTGATGTGGAGTGGTTCTGAACTTGAACTTCAAGGATTTATAGAGTATAATGATAACAGAACTGTCTGATTCTTTTTAACTATATTGCAAAAAATGTCAGTATTATTCATATAATGCATCAAAAAATTAACTCTATCACTATTATCATTATTGATGGTCTGCTTATGGTTACCAGTAATTACATTCCCTGAAAAATAAGGTCAAGCTGAACTTCTCCTTAGAACTCTCACTTCTCTGACCATACCTTCTACTTCTTTAGTCCCATAGCCCTTGCCTTTAAACTCTTGTGCTAGATTAGTTAGATCAGAATCAAAAGGACTTCCCTTACTGTTTAATCTGAACATCCTTATGCCTTGACTTTTCAATACATTTCCAACAACCCTAGATGGGTGCATACTGTCTTTTCAATATTGTATTGGTGCAACATGGTCTCCTATAAAGTCTGGTGGCTACATTATTGTCTTCCATCTTAAAGACTTCTACATCTAAAAAGTCCATAACAAACTTAGAGCATTTGAAAGTAAATTTTAAGAAAGAGGTTATACTATGTAAATACTCAATAAAAGCTGGGATAGCCTCTTCATGTCCTGTCCACAAAAGAAAAAGGTCATCCACAAATCTTTTAAAAAATATAATATGTTCAGAGAATCTGTTACCTTTCAGAACATATGTCTCTTCCCAATGTGACATAATCAAGTTTGCATAACTATTAGCACAGGCTGTGCCCATAGCAACACCCTGTTTCTGCCAATAATAGACCTCATTGAATAAGAACACATTATGTCCTAAAATCAAGTTTACAAGAGAACATATCAAAACAATCTTCTCACCACTAAAATTACTGTGCTCCTTCAAATAAATATGTAGGAACCTAAGACCTTCATCATCAGGAATGGATGTGAAAAGAGACTGTACATCCAGGGTCAAAAATATACATTCTCCATATCTTGATATTGCTCTGCACATGAAAATAACTCACTTAAAAATTGTTTAATATCCCTAAGAATGGTTGTGGAAAAATTCATCAAACCCCTTAATTCTTTCTCAGCATAAATGGAAAGTGACTCAGTCGCCGACCTCCTAGCGGAGACAATTGGTCTCATACGGGGTCTATTCATGTCTTTATGTAACTTGGGTAAACCATTCAATATAGGTACTAAAGGCATCTTTACTGTAAAATAATTAAACAAGCAGTTTTTCCAGATTTAGCTGCCAAATAACCTTTAAAAACTTTATGCACATCATCAATAAGTTCATAAACGTTTTGAACATCAATAACTTCATGTACACTGCCAACAATGAGCTTTTACTGCATTAATGTCAAATAAAAATCACTCCCCGGATTCACGAATCCTCCGTGCAAGACTAAATAAGTCTTACTCGGAGGCTGCAGTTGAACGGTATGATGTCAGCGTGCCATGAATATTCATGAGGGCATGCTGACTCAACCCCAAGTCTAACACGGACCGTGGAGGCAAGCAGGGGGTGTGTCCGACTGCCGAGCAGTGTAAAGGTCCATGCCCCTGCAAGTGTGTGAAATGCAAAATGTCAACACACAAGAGCAAGTCCGCTCTAATGTCCATGTACCCAACACCACACTCCCTGATATTGTAAACCCCCAGCACAGTTATAAAAAGTAAAACATTAATTTTTAATTTTTTAATTCCCGATATAGCTGCCTGTATTTGCGTGTGTGTGCACGGGTGTGCCTATTGCTTAGCTGCAGTTAGCAATCTCGACATGGAAGAGCATAATAAGGAATGTGTATGCAAATTATGCCAAATAGTAATAGTGTAGTGGCAGAGCGTTCACACAAAGAGGAGGCATTCACGGTTTGAGTCCCACCACTCCCCTTCCTATTTTATGTTCAAAATGAGTATATGAAATAAGTCCTGACAGAAATGATAAAACTTTTACTAAAAAACATTGAAATGGCCTATGTATCAGTGAACAAAATGTAAAGTTATAAAGGAACCTGACATATAATTGTCCGCAGTTAAGCAGCACTTTACCAGACACAATGTAGATGCCCATAGCTAAATCGAGCTTTACCCAGCGCAATGTAGTTGCCCATAGCTAAATCACACTTTACCCAGTGCAATTTAGTTGCCCATAGCTAAATCGAGCTTTACCCAGTGCAATTTAGTTGCCCATAGCTAAATAGCGCTTTACCCAGCGCAATTGGTTTGCGCAGATGTGCGCGCTGCGCCAACCCGCGCACCGTCGGGCATCGTGGAGCAACATAGAGCAAAGTTGCTTAAACACAGCCACGCCCCCTAACCTGTCTGGACAGTAGTAAAATAAAAAGCAATGATAAGGTTTGAACCCAGGACACTGTGCACCATAATCAAAGTACTGAACCACTAAGCCACACCAGCTTAGGATAAACATCCACTGTTAACATATATATAGTAATAAATGTTAGATTAACTATTGCTAAGCAGGTCTGCAGTCAGCCGAGAATATTCAAAAATGGCCAATCACAGAAAAGTGTGGGAAATGCGGCATATTTAAGCTGCATAGGTGGGAATACTCGCCATAATTGATTGTAGCTCCCATCTGCAGTTAGAATGTCTGGTGCTGGAGAGGGTACACGCTTTAGAGAGCAATGCTGGGGCATCGAGGAGTCAAGATACATGGTTTGGCTCCTAGTCCATTGGCATGAGACTCGACTCCTGCATGGCCAGTTCCAAGGAACGGAGTATAAGGCAGAGGCTTGGAACTAGTTGGCTCATGAACTCACCAGTGCCACAGGCGTCCCTCGGACTGGTGAGCAGGTCCGTCACCACCATGCAGATCTGAAGAGACGGAAGCAGGACCTTCTGAACCAGTGGATCCAGGAGGACCGTCATATGCATGATGCCCCACTACTAAGTAGGTAGCCATGGAATGCAATATGTCAGACAAGCTAATATAGTCTAAATAATGGAGAGGTATGTCTCAATATCCCTTCATTTACTCCACAGCTGCAGGTGTTCATGCTATGAATCAGCAAGCCTATGCAGATAGGCTGCTAAGGCTGCGCCACCAGGCAGGTTAGTAAATATTCTGCATGTATTGTTATATAATATGTGTGAGAGAGCATGACAAAAGTGTTGTATCCTAATAATACAGCTATCAAATGCCCTGAATAAATCCTCTGCATGTACTGTTATATAACAAACGTCAGTGAGCCAGAAATACAGTGTACTAACCCAGCAATCAAGGTAAAATAAGTGTGGAATACTATCTCTGCATGTACTGTCATATAATATAAGTGCGCAAGCCTGAAAAAGGGTGTTGTAACCTATCAATAAAGGTATAATATGTCCTGAATAGGTATCCCGTATGCACTGTAATATCAAATAAAGGAGACAGCCTATAGAAAAGAGTGTTCAATGTAATTAATAAAGGTATAATACTTGGAGTGTGTCTGCGTCACTTACTTTGAAATGTTGTTGTACCCTTGCATTAAATAAATAGTACTGTTGTATTAGGTGCTGTCAACCCACAGTTGTGCAGTCCCATATGAAGTGGATGAATGAAGTGCCAGTAGCTGTGAAGCATATAACATTAATTTCCTGAATAAATTCTCTGCATGTACTGTTATATAACAAAAGTCAGAGATCCAGGAATAGAGTGTAGTAACCCATTAATAAAGGTAAAATAAGTCTGGAATACCATCTCTGCATGTACTGTCATATAAAATAAGTGAGCGAGCCTGAAAAAGAGTGTTGGAACCTATCAATAAAGGTATAATATGTCCTGAATATGTCTTCTGTATGCACTGTAATATTAAATTAAGGGGAGTGCCTGTAGAAAAGAGTGTTTAATGTGAATAAGAAAGGTATAATACTTGGAGTGTGTCTGTGTCAGTTACTTAGAAAAGTTGTTGTACCCTTGCATTCAATAAATAGTACTGTTTTATTAAGTGCTGTCAACCCACAGTTCTGTAGTCTCATATAAAGTGGATGAAGGAAGTGCCAGTAGCTGTGAAGCATATAACAGTCCTCAACAGTTGTTAAATGGCTGTCATGCATAGGTAGATCTGGCACATGTGTAGCTTGTCAAGGTGTTCACCAGAAATGTGAGTGTGCTACATGAAATGTAGGGTTCTGTAGAAAGTTAAGTGAAAATGTCACGTGAACACATCCAGATGTGTAGATACATCAATATAAAAATAAAATACAAGTATGTAGCAGTAACATCTGCAGCTTGGACAGTTACTATGTCAGATATATCTCAGGTATATAATGAACTAGCCAAACCCATTACACAATCTAATGCATGTTGTCTAGTATAATAATACATGTAGGGGATATACACCTGCAGTCAATAGGAATGTAGTGTAGAGTAAAAGTACTAATAATATGTTAATGGATGTTTCTTTTTACCCCCTACTCCATGTGCATAAACAATGCAATTCCACACTTCAATGGGTATGTGTAATTTCATAACATTTGTTGGGACATATGTCCTATTGTTCACTAAAAATCTGTTTTTTTCTTTGATGCATGTGCCCTGTTCAAACATCACAATCTTGGTGGCCTGCTGCCACCAATCATCCCTGCATGCTGTTGTAATGTCCACTGTTGTTCAATATATGCATGTGTTATGCTTGCTGTTCAACTGTTGGAACCCTGGTGTCTTGGGTTAATGGGAATATTACTGCATGCTGTTACAACTAATTTTGAATGCTGTTGTCTATGTTGTAATTAAACACACCTAATCACAGAATGTATGGGAAGGCCAGTCCCAGCGGACCCACCTGTCCCTCCTCAGCTGGCGATTGCACCTGGCACCAGCATGTCCAGTGCCCAGCCCGGGCTATCCTCCTCCGTTGGTCCTGCACCACCTTTGGGTGGAAGCACTGCAGGTGATGGGGCTCGCCCCCCCTGCAAGCGTGGGCGGAGAAGGGCCAACTGTCACCCTCCGAAGGGTCCGGGTTGTGGTGCGTAGGGAAATCCAGCGTTTAGTCGCTGATTCCCTATGCCAGCTTGAGGCGGGAGTGGCATGACTCACGGGTGAGCCTGCCCCTCCTATGCAGCCCCCAGCACAGCCACCCTCGGGTCTGTGAAGGTTCAGTGGTGACTGCCCATGGGTGGGGATCTCAGTCCCACTGTTACCATCTGTGGGCTCATAGGCTTGTGATTTCCAAACATCCGTCACTGTCAATTATGTTCACTCACCCCATGTGTCATACTCCACCCCTGTATGCATCTTGTTTGTCTTGTCTGTTTACCTCCCCAACCTACCTCCCCAAAAATACCTACTTCCCCAACCTCATTTTCCACTCTCACCTGAAAAAAAAAAAAAAAGGACAATCTGTACCCACAAAAAAATTATACCCCATACATAGCTGCCCATTTCACACACATGTCTGCTGGACATGTAAACTGATAATTATAATTGCCAGTACAACATACTTTGTTGTCGTCACCCCTCTCCCAGGGGTGGAAGGATTCAAAATTACGTCAAAATGCATTGCATATGAACAGCTGTTGCTGTTAAAGAAATGGGCAGCTATGGACCTTTCCTACACCCGTCCTGCACATCCCGAGCTTGTTTTCCTACTGTCTTTCCCTCTTTGTGCCCCCTTTTTCACCACTTTCCTAACTTCTTATTTTCTTTTCTTTCAAAGAAATTAGTGCGGGGGTTAGTGGGAGTAAGCACTTTTAAGCAGTAGTAAGCGTGTTTAAGCGAGTGTGTGCATGTGTGCGCTAAGCTTAGCATCACTAAGCGTCATGCAAACCCGCGCAAACCTGCTTACAACTGCTTAAAAGTGCCTTAGTCACTCTATGGCAGGGCCCTTGTTCTGCTCATCAGCAAAATAAAACAACTCTGTCAGTCTCGAACCCCAGACCTTGGACACACTAGACTGCATGAAGTACCACTAAGCCACAGCAGATATACAATAACCTGGTGCTGAAATAAATATATCATGCATTACAATGAGTGAATGTAAAGGAAAAATAGGAAGGCCATAACACAAAGCTTGTTCTGTGGATCTTTACCAGCAATAGTTGTGGAATTGCATTACATGACTGTGATGTGAGAAGCAGCCATGCAAGCAGCAAATAATGTTACAGAGGCACTTTACAACCCCCACACAGTATCAAAGCAGGACAAACAGTGGCATATCTGATTAGGGCAGAGGCCATACCTAGTAACTGTGACTACTTTTCAGGGATGTCCCTGATTGTGAAACATATTTTAGCTGTGTCCCTACTGAATCCCTCTGAAAAGTACTGATGCCAGTCAGAAAGGTGGGGTATTACACAATGAATACTGACAATAATAACAGTAGACACTGCCCATACTTCATAAAAGGAGTACTAATCCATATGCACTGCTTCACTCAAGTCTACACTTACTGTCCCTATTATGTGTAAGGTGTACCTCACTTTTAACTACCTATCCCTGACTCCATGCAAAGATGTATCTGAGTGTTTAATAGGCCTGGCAGAGGCACAAACACACAGGCATATAAGCTATTCTGCTGTTACACACTCTGCAAATAGCTTTGGTAGGACCCCCACAAGCATACCCTTATGTAAGAGTACAACACAGAAATACCAAAGGATGTAGCCATGTACTGGTAGCAACTGCCTGTAACAATGCCATTGTAACAGTCCTGAAAACACATGTGAGTTGCACAGACAAAGAATAACAGTGTAACTTCTGGCTAACATCTGGATAGGTTCAAAGTTGTGAACTATGCAGACAGACCACCTGCCTTGATAAACTAACAGGAACACACCAATCCTTTAAGTCCAGTAAGATAATATTCACACAATAATACATAATGCTCTCTGTATGTAAGCATCCCCCCACAATTAAAATATACTTGTGTGTTTAGGTTCTACCAAGGCTGTAAGTAGGCATACTCAGTACTGGAATTGTCCAGTTGTCCTGATAACCCTGTGCTAATGTCAACAATAAAAAACACAAACCCTGCAGAAGTGAGTACATTAATATTCACAGTATAACAGTTCACAAACAGTTCATGTGCCAAAAGAATAGTTCTCAATAACTACATTTGTATGGCAGTAAATTATATGAGTACAAAAGAAACTACATAGTCACATAAACGTTGTGTAAGCATTTGTAGGGGTGAGTTAAACTCTACACTGATAGCTCTGTACTGGAAGTGGCAACAGTCAGGTCTGAGTACAACATGTACATCACCGTCTACACCTCTAGCTTCATTTATAAGATGTATACCAACCTTCTGACTTACACAACAGTGTCCAAAGCAAACAAGCATGGGCCCCACTCTAAAAATCTGAAAGGGCTATGCCTACATATTTTAGCAATTTATAGCATTGGGTTGCTATGACAGTGAGTACTGCAATTACCACTCAGCAGGCTGTATGCATTTACCAAATGCTGGGCAACAATTGGTGCAGAGGGCATCACATGCACATGTGCAGATGCCTATAAAAGCAGATAGTAAGTGCTATCCCCACATGCAATCATTACATTGCATGTTCCAGATAGTGAACAACTCCAAGCAGGAAAAAAAAAAAATTCAAAACAAACAACAGTATGTTTCTGTACTTAATAAAAACAAAAACATCAAAGCATACACAGACGGACATGAAAGTGACATACAGGTATGTAACAGTTTGTAGTTACCGGCAAGTAGTAGATGTTTATGGTTAGTACTGTAGATCCTCTGAAACATGCATATGTGGCAGCAGTAGGTATGTATGCGCTGATGCCATGCATAAGTATTGCCATGGAGAAATTGTTGTGTAGCTGTGTGCAGTGGGACATAAGTGTGACAGTTGTAGCTCAGCAGTACATGTCAAACATCTGAACATGTTATCTATGGTCTGTACAGTACTGCGTTTAATGGCAGTTTGGGGGAGTACTGCAAACACCTATATAAACGTGGATGTCACAGAGTAAGACATGCATGATAGTCACATAATGTACAGCTTAGCATTGGCAACTGCTGTAGCAGGCTAGCATAGTAATGTATCATTTGCAGCTATGTATACCCTTATACTATTACTGTATGCACACATGTGACAACTGTCCATGTTGTAGCAAGGCCCAACAGGTCATCCATGAGGTGTATGGACTTATAAGAGTGTGGACCTTGTGTCTGTATGGCACACACATATGTCGAAATACATGTGTGTCTGATTTATAAGCATCTGAACATGTGCATAGAGCAAGGGACATACTGCAACAGTTTGTGAAGGGCGGACATTTATATGTTGGTGCAGGTTGTTATGTGCATATATATATGTAGGTTGTAGTGTGTGTCAAACAAGACAGCATACAGTGCTGGCATATGACATGTGTTGTTCAAACGCTGTGAGTATGAATTGTTAGGTATATAGTCTTCCAGATAGGGTGTCCTGCTAAACATATATGGGCTGAGAACACCTTCCATGCATTCTGCACAAGACTGTGCAATATCATTACATAACTGTATCCCCCTCAACCTGAGCATAATTGATATTCCCACCATGAAAGGTGGACTGTATATGTGCCGATATGCATATCTATGTGAACACCAGTGGATGTTCAAATGTAAGCTCCAGCTGAATGTTGTACATGTATTGCCATCCCTGTTGTTAAAAGCCCTGTACCCATGAACTAACACATAGGTGGTAGTGTACTCAACACCGAAGGTGTGATAACAGACTATGGGGCACAGGTGGACAGTAGTGTCCCTAATGATGATCACTGTGTTACACTAGTCATGTAAACCTAGTACAGTCCACGTGTTGTCAGTAAATGTGTGTCATCCATGGAAACAGAGGTCAGTGTTCCACTCCACTCATCAGTCATAACACCTATCATAGAGTACAATGTCCCTGTTGGTATGTACCTCAGAAGACATCCACAGCAACAGTAGATGCCAGACACATACCTCACAAAGAGTATTACCGGACTCCAACAGATGCCCTATGCTGACTGTCTTACAAAACCACAGCTACACTGTGTTGCATACCGCCTACCCAGAGGCTACCCCTGCCTAACATACAAAGCTATGGCAAACATACAGGTGTTGGAAGTGGTCCATGTAAACAGATGGAACACCAGACAAGATACACACTCTACTGATCTACACCTTGTAATGTAAAAAGCAGAACATGCTCGACTGGCACATTATCATCACAGACACATACCATACTGTGGAACCAACTACCTATCAATAACATATGAAGGTCCTCATTAGCAGTTGCCATGAATAGCCATGATGATTGCATGTGAGATAGGAAACACAACCTGGTAATCACCCCTGTGGCTCTGCATGACAGGGGCACATGAACCTACATTACATGGGTGTTGTAGTGCAGGGTACATTATGTCTAAGCTTCCATAGGCCCTATGGATAACAGCCTATCAGCTACCTAGGACACGATACACACACATGCATGTACCTGTTGCATCACATGCTATGTGAGGTTGACTGTGTGTGATGGAGAATGTGTATGTGAATGTGTCAATGATGTGTATATGTGTGATAGCCTAGTGGGAATCTGTGTATACCATGGTATGTAGTGTTGTAGCTCTAATCCCATCAAAAGGTCTGTATGCTATTGCCAGGCAGGAAAAGTAGTATGGTATACGTTGTGATGTAGTCCCATGGTGTCAACTGAAGTGTGCCATTGTAGGCTAAAGCAGTACATGTATGCTTATTGATTGTTAACACTAGTGGATACAAGTCACGTATGGACTGTAGTACTACCTGAAGCTGTATGCCTCAACTGCACAGAATGGTTTATATCCACATTGCTTGGTAACACACTTTTGTTTGTTACCTGTAGTCCTCACATATTACATACCTCAGGCATGAGGTTATGTAGGTGCTGACGCACAGTAATGTATGGTACACAGGTAAATGTAATCTGGGTTGCCATAACTTTGTGTCTTGTAGGTATGTCTGATGTGTGTGTGGGTATGCCTGTAACATGGCCTCAGTGGTATGTGTGTCACAGGATATAGGTGCGTATCTAGCAACATGTATAGTGTAGTACAGCAGTATGCCACCTATAGTGATGAATGTGCACATATGTTACCGAGGGTTTTGCTATCAAAAAGTAGTGTGGTGTACTGGTAGTACTGTAACCGTACTGTACATTGATTTCAATGGATGACAAATATCTGTATGCATTAGCTTCATATACACCTCCTGTGGCTAGGTGTTGCATTGTAACAGTGTGCCATGTACTGTTGTATAGTCTTACATACTGGTTTCACTTTGTGGCTGTGAAGAACATGGTTTGGTATATAGTATGTGCCAGGCATTGTCAGGCAGTTGTGGGCTTAGCAGTCATATGTGGTATTAAAAGTGTGTATCTACTGACAGCCAATAGGTTGCTATATATGGCATTTCATTGATGTCTGTACATTAGAATGTTGAGTGTGCCACGTGACTTGCTCACAATTACTGTTTAATTGTCTTCCAGGGTTATGTCACACAACAGAAAGCCAGCCTATTCCCCTGAGGAGGAGGAAGTTATCTCAGATGCACTCATCCAACATTATAACCTTCTGTTCTCAAGATCCTGCCAGGACCAGCATGGTCGCACTGCACTGTGGCTGGATGTTGTCCATCCGGTGAATGATGTAGGCATGCATAACCATTCTTATGAGCAGGTACGCCATCACTGCAGTGATTTAATCAGACATGCTCGGCAGCATGCCTCCGATGTCCACAGAAAACAGCTTGCCACAGGTGGTGGTGCTGCTACACATCCCCCCCTCACCAGAGTGGAAGAGCTGCTCCTCAGCGTGGTGGCTCCTGGCCAACCAGTACAACACACGTGTCATAATGGAGGCCGGAGTCACCCAGCACAGCGATAACGAGTGCGCAGGTAACATGGCATATCCATAGACCACTGTTATCCCAAGTGTTATAATATGCATTAATCAGATGTGTACTGTGTATGCAGAATATGTGGAGCCTGGTGTCATACAATACTGATAATTCGGGACATTATCTGTATGCCTGTGACTGTCACCACATGTACTGCTGTATAATTGCAGACTCACAGCATCAATGCCATAGTTGTTGACACTGACATACTGTCTCATATCCTTGCAGGTCTCTCTGGTGTGATAGCAAGACAGCAGACTCATACTGGTGAGTGGGATACAGTCAATATAGCATATAACATGTGCATGTCATAGGAGAGTTGTAGGCCATATACACATGTTAAACACCTACACATAATGCATGCTCTGCATGTTCTCTGTGTGACTATGCACTTCCCAGTGACATGAGTAGCTGACTCATACACATGCAACACACAGAGCATCACAAACAAGTGGGGTACACTGTAGTGGACATTGTATAGACAGAGTCAATACACATGCACACAACATACACCACTTTGTCATATGCAGTATGTGTTAATATGATACACATGGCGTATGTAGACACCTGCTGTAAGGTCATACTCCAGTATCCCATATGTCATCAACACAGCACACATACTATACCTGGGGGTAGAGGCCTATCATGGGGCAGTGTGACACGCGTCAACACACAACACAGTCATGTTAGGCAATGCTCCCTATTGAACATCTGACATGCCTATGTAACAACTGTCTGTGAACTGTTAAATGTAGCCTAAGTGGTGCAGGTCAGGTACAGCAAGATAGTTGCCAGTGTGACATGCATCAGTGGCCTTGAGTGACCACATGATGCTGCCTGATGATGGCTCATGGTTCTATACTACATCCAGTTACAGTACCTGCAGTACTACACATAGCATTCATTGTTATACACCTGACAGTTGTGTGCATGCGGACATGTTTTGTATACCTATGAGTGATGGTGCACAGGACATTGGAAAGTGTTTCAGACTTGCAGTGCAATGTTGTGTCCATGTACACATTGTGTACCAGGGTGAGGCCAATCATTGAACAACACACATGCATCAATGACATGTATACTGTTATCAACAAGGACTCTCTACACTCGCACTGCATGCTGTTGAGCAACACACATCCTGCATGCTGACACGTGTGATAGGACTCTTTGGCTTGTGATACTGTACTCCACCATCATCCACTAATGACTATGTTCCATATTGCTGTTGGTGTGCGTGTGTCAACTTGAATGTGTAGTGTATTAGTGTGCATGTGTGCATGTGTTCATGTGTGCATGTGTGCATGTGTGCGAACATCCTGTACAGATGGTAAAGTGTGCTTCCTGTCTCCCTCTCACAGGTGCTGAGGTATTGTTGGATGGGTGCAGCAGGGAACCTGAGGTCACTGCCACAAATAATGACCATGATGATACATGTGTAGTGGCACAGGCATGTTTGACAGGGTCTGTCGGTGGTCCACCAATCGACAGTACACAGCTTTCCACCCCATCTATGCGCACATACATACTGCCATTACATTCCCTCAACACCAATGGCCTTATGTGAGGAACAGCATACGGTAGGCATTGACCAGGAAAGTGTGGTATCTATGGCACATGCAACCCCATACAGCAGCCATGCCCAGACATCCGGAATGGTACCACATAGGCATATGTCCAGGGGTTCTCGTGGGAGCATCGCTGGTCATAATGCCCCTGGCAGGCGTACTTGCACAGGTCTCACAATCTCAGGTATGTTCTGGGCTGTGATGCAAGCACAGGCATGTATGGAATGGTACACCAGGCAGGGACTAAGGGTGCAGAGGGCTCATAACACCGCAATCAATGACAGTATCCATGACCTTGCCGGTGCCATCCGCAATTACACCAATGTCATTGATAGACATTGGGGGGAGACACTAGATGTCCTCCGCAATGTTATGTCCATGTGCCAGGACAGTGCAGGATGGCTGGGCTGTTGACGTGGACATATGCCAGCAACATCATCAGCTGACAGTTGTCGCGGATGACACCCAAGTGCCAGCCACTCCTGTAGTGCCAGTACCAGCCCCAGCAATATTGTGGCTGGGCTGTCAGTAGACCGTCCGAGATGACCATGTGCACGTGGCTCTGGCCAGTCCCAGCAGGGCTATGGGTCCAGTCAACATCCCTCTGCCTCTGACGATAGTACACAGTCTGGCTTAGTACCCGATACTGTCCGTGTCACCCCTGCCAGGCACAGGTACTGTGTCCATGGCTGGAGACAGTGACCTGTACAGACTGGCAGGTACAGTCTGTGGCTGTCCCACAAACTCCCATATTTGGCAGCCACAAGGGGGTACTGTGTGCATGCAGACACACACACATACTACCAACACATAGGGTTAACACATACACACAAGCATCACATCAACACTGACCCATACTGTACTGTTGTCCCTCACACACACACACACACACACACACACACACACACACACACACACACACACACACACACACACACACATGTTGATTGGATGGGTCATTGTCAGGCTCTGGAAAAACAATCACACACCCTGTGCATATGATGAAACTGTGCCACCTCCTGGCATCTGTGACATTGATGCAGGATCAGGATAACATGGTGCTGATGCACAGGGTGATCTACTAGCAGTGTAGCAATGTTAGCATGTTGTGAACAGTAAAGTGTAATGATATCCTTGTAGGTGTATCTGAGCAGGCATGATGCATCACAGCACTGATTATCAATTTAGTATTGTTTACACCAGTGTTAATTTCAAACATGGATTGTCCACACATGTGCCAGTTGGCTGATGTGTGTGGTACTGGCAGCATGTGTCGGTGAGTGGATGTTACGTGTGTGATGTGTGCAGTACAGATTTCAAGGTGTACATTTGTGAACATGGTGGAGGTGCACTGTTTGTATATATGTACATGGTGGGCACATGGGAAGGGTGACATGCCCTGTATTACACAGTGTTAATACTTCATATTTCCTATTGGTGTCCAATATGCATGTTACTACACATATGTCACAACTTGGGTACACATCTGTGTATGACATGGTATGACACTATGCTGTGGGTGATACTGTTAATATCTGTCATTGGTTAGCATTCTGGTAGTGTACATAACCTCAACAGCCTGATTTTAACCAATCGTTAGATGATGTCTTGACAACTGACACACAGCTGTAGGATACACAGTAGCATTATAATCTTTCCGGTATTGTACTATACCAGTTACCAGTGGTAATGACCACCACACATTCCCGTGACCACTCCTGTTTGGCATGTGTCCATCCTAGGTACAAGCAGACACACTAGGAATATGTACGTCCACATCTGGTGATGCATACAGTGGCCTACAAAGCATTCCCTGGATTAGACACTTATCCTTCACAAGGGTATCATACAGACAGATACCTGTTGACAAACCCATGTTGTGAAGCTATGAGCCAGCAATAGTATAGTCATCCACATTTACTACACATAGTATCCTGATAGCACCACATTGGTCGTAGCACACAACATATAGCAGGGGTACCAATGTGTACAAACAGCCACATGTTATTTCATCTGTCCTTTGATATCCACATTCCCAAAGCTATGCTGATGTCCCTCAGTGTATCACATAAGCAATAAGGGGTCTGTATGCATATCCATGAAGTTGTTGTATCCCTACAATGATTGGCCATTATTGACAGACTGTGTTGTGTTTGAACATGTCTGTCATATGCCACAGGCATACACCCACACTCACACTATTCTATAACAACTGTCATGTGTGTGTGTGATACAGATGACTTAGGGTACAGCTCACTACAGTGGCTGGACTTGTCACATACATACATATGTGAGCTACGGTCCAAGAAGCAGCAACAACAACTGTTAATGGTAACAGATGTAGTCGTGTTGACAGCAGGCTTCACACCTATGAAGTGAATGAGGTCACATGTACATATATGTCTTGGCCACACAGTTACCAATGTAGGTCACATGTACATATGTGTATTTGCCACACAGATACCTGCAGTGTGGAATGCACATACTGTTGTTTTACTGATATATCATACAGTAGTAAAAGCAAAACCCACGACACATTGCTCAACAGTGTCACACACACACAATCAGCAATTGCAGGATTCAGACCCCTACCTACCTATGTTATGCTACTAGACAGATATGCATTACCACGACACGCCATATGCTTTCCTGGGAGTTTTCATTTCCACTGCTGTATTTGTGGGATACTGATATCATCAAACTGGCAAAAGGGGAATTCACCTCTTTAAATGTGTTTTCACAGTCTCCAAAAAGGCCACTCCTCTCATAGGATTAGACACACACAAC
The DNA here is from genome assembly GCF_019279795.1 of Protopterus annectens. Classification (NCBI taxonomy): domain Eukaryota; kingdom Metazoa; phylum Chordata; order Ceratodontiformes; family Protopteridae; genus Protopterus; species Protopterus annectens. The sequence goes on from NC_056732.1 coordinate 408,155,523, forward strand.
CCCACTCACACTCAGCATTTGCAGGATTCAAACCCCTATCTAACTATGTTATGACACTAGGGAGATACGCATTAACGCAACATGCTATATGCTTTAGTGGGAGCATTCTTTTCCAAAGCTGTATTTGTGGGATACTGAAGTCATCACACTTGGCAAAGAGGAATTCACCTCTTCTAATGTGTTTTCACAGTCTCCAAAAAGTCCACTCCTCTCAAAGAGAATCACACACACACACACACACACACACACACACACACACACACACACACACACACACACACAAAACAATTGCAGGATTCAAACCCCTACCTAACTATGTTATGATACTAGAGAGATACGCATTAACACTACATGCTATATGCTTTACTGTGTGGTTTATATTCTCCTGCTATATTTGTAGGATGCTGACATCATCAGACTGGACATGGTAATGTGTGTGCACTTAGGTTTATGCAATCCCAGGAATGAACCTTGTGGGTCAGCAGGTGTGAACAGCTTGAACAGGAATCCACAATTCATAGCTTGTGTGATCCATCTGTGGACAAATTGGCATTCCTTCATATGACAATACATATTTATGCACAGATTGTTGGTTTTGTGGATACAACATGTGTCTGTGATGTTGATAAAGGGCTATTCAAAGTCTCTGTGGGACGTGTGTTGCTCCTTTCAGTGATGTATGTCCTGGGTGGCTGCCTTGAAAACAATCTAGCAGGTTTGGGGAACATGATCTGCTCATTAAAATACCACAGACGTTTGGGTTGTGTGTTTGTGGGATTACAATAGCTGTGTTCCTGACTGCAATCATGATGGACTCCATGGCCTAGCAGTTCGGACTTCATAGGCTTATAGGACTATAGTTCTCATGGTCTGTTGTGCACCAACACTTGTGGGGTGTGTCACATGTTGCTGTAACACATTCAACAGTGTAAGATCCTGTAGAGAGTGTGAGGCTCAACAGACTGTTCAGGTGCAGGGTCTGTTTGTTCTGTTGTTCACTTATGACACATATGGGGAAAAAATGTTATCCACGTGATGGGATTCATTTGGCTTTGGGAGGAGCAGTTTACACATTCTACATGTGATATCTCCTGGTATGATGATAGGGTCTTTTGTCACTGGGAGGTGGGTATGTATGTATGGCCCTGTCTGACAGGATGTTGACATTGTCATTCAGGTACAGCTGACCCTGAATCAGGACATATTTGACTGTACATTGCTATTTCTGACATAGCTGAAGGAGGTGTAATGGTTCTGTCTGTTCTCCTTCACAGATAATCTTTCCAAAGCAACGACAAACCTGAACACTAAACCCCTGTTATACTCTTTTACACACTTAACACACTACTGATCCTTTGTGATCAGTCAACAGTGTATGTCATCATTATATCCTGGCATGTCCAAAGGTTGGTTTCGTGTGTACTCTCCAGTCCAGCGGGTGCATATTGGAATTTTAGCGCATTGTTACAACTGCCTTATGTACACAGAGAACCCTGTCCTCCTACCAACAAACTCAGATATATGTGAGAGATGCAACTGTATAGACAGACAGGAGGCTGAGCTCTCCCAAGCCATGACTGGCACAGTCTATCAGGTGGTGAAGGTAACGACACACACCACAAATCCAGTCTCACATGGACCTATGATGACAGCAAACCAAATACATTACCACACAAACACATACTCAGAGCCTCTAAATATACTCTGCCTAAGCAGCAGAGACATCCAAAGCAGACACCCAAACAACTGTTAACCCACAACTATACACACATATCACATAGTTCACAAAGTCAGTGTGCCACACAGTCACTGCTCTTAGGCCTACACAACACACCTAATACACTTGTAATAGGTGACTGTAATTGTCAGTCACACTGACATCCCACTCACCAGGCTGAACAAGGAGAGGGTCACTTTGTGCTGTCTGTCAGGTGCCAGGATCTGCCACATGACACATGTACTCTTGTCAGTCCACTGCAAGTACAAATATGGCTCCATCATTGACCATGCTGGTGTGTAAACCCTCAGACATTCCTCCCTGGACTACATGACAAGAGACATAGAGGAGCTCTCTGATCATGTAGCCCAGGCCAGTATGACCCTGACCTTGTGTAGCATCTTACCCTCACCAAGTACAATGTCACAGTATACAGATTACGTGATCAGTTTTAACAGTTGATAGGATTTATAGACTCAAATGCTATGGCAGAACTGGTCACCACAACCACAGGGGGTTAAAACATGTGGGACCTGATCATCACCAAGATGCGGACTCTATGTTGCACACCAGAGGTATACCCCTCATTGTTAAGGTCAGATCATACATTCATCTCACTGGACATACATATCCCATGCACACACACACATCCTAGGTGATCTCAGTGAAGTACTTCTCATAAGCAAACGTCACACTTATACAAACCGAGGTGGTATCCGTCAAAGACCCTGGGACAGTGGTAATTACGGCTCAGACCACTTAATACTTTACAAACACATTCTATGGACAACTACTGGAATGCATGGATTGTGCTATCACAGATAACTACAAGACTCACTCCTCCAAAGGCAGGGGACCTGTCTGGTGGACCTCGGCCATTAATGAGCTATACAAGGACAGGAGGAGGCGACTACATGATAGAGCACAATCCCAATCAGGAAGACATCTCTGATCAGTACTATGGAATAGCTATGATCACTTGTTGATTCATATAAGGGCTACTTCTAATGGACACTTGCAACAGACACTGTGGACAATCACAAGGCCTTCTTTAGTTATGTCAGGGACCTGGGTGGGAACTCACAGATATGTTGTGAGTTACTGACATAACATAAGACATAAGACATGCAACACATAGTTCTCAAAGTCAATGTGCTAAACAGTCACAGCCCTTAAGGCCAAACACAATACCAGACACACTTGTTATAGGTGACTCCATAGTCAGACACACTGACGTCCCACTCACCAGACTGAACAAGGAAAAGATCACAGTAAGCTGCCTATCGGGCGCTAGAATCTGCCACATAACACAAGCACTCAGGTCACTCCACAGCAAGTACAAGCATGACTCAGTCATTGTCCATGCCGGTGTGAACGACCTGAGACGTACCTCCCTGGACTACATGAAAAGAGACATAGAGGAGCTCTCAGATTATGTAGCCCAGGCCGGTATGACCCTGACCCTGAGCAGTATCCTACCCTCACCACGAATGATGCCACAATACAGAGACAAAATGATCAGCTTTAATAATTGGCTTAATTACTGGTGTCATTCTAAGGGGATCCAATGTCTGTCTGCCTGGGATGACATGCTTGACAAGCCACGCTGCTTAGCAAGGGACGGCTTGCACCTGTCACCCCTGGGCTCCCGGATATTGGCAAAGGCTCTTGCCACCCCATAGTGCCTTTTTAGGCAAGGCTCAAATGATAAACCTACCACCCTAGAAAACAAAATGGAAAAAACTAAGGGTAATACTGCTCAATGCCAGAAGTCTAAACCTCAAGATGCACCTGAAGCCCTCCTCAGTATGGAGAACATCGATGTCTGTGCTGTGACTGAAACCTGGTTCAAGGCTCCTGAGAGCACCCCAGCACTATCAGGCTATACCTCATATCATGCGTTCCGGCCCCAAAATCCGGACCGAACCACAAAAGGAGGGGGAGTATCCATATTCATAAAGGATACCACACCTCCAGGTTAGTGGCAACGCACGAAGCATCGGAGACCATCCAGGTGCAATTAACCATATGTAAAACTGCTCTACAGTTTGTAGCATGCTACAGACCACCCTCTCAAACTCAGGAAACCCACACAGCCTTCCTGAAGACACTGGAGAGTATGAATGTCTCTCCAAACACCATCATATTGGGTGACTTCAACTACTCAAACATAGACTGGGAACATTACTCAAGCCCCAACACCCTAGCCCAAAGGTTCCTGGAGTTCATAAACTCAAATGCTATGGAACAACTAGTCACCATTCCCACAAGAGGAGAAAATATACTAGACCTGATCATCACAAACATGGGGACAAAATGCTCCACACCGAAGTATATCCTCATTGGTGAGATCAGACCATAAATTAATCTCACTGGAGATCCACATCCCCCCAACCCCAGCAAAAAGACCACAGTGAAGAACTTCTCAAAAGCAAACTTCACACTTCTTAAGACTGAGTGGTATCCTTCAAGGCCCCGAGCCAGTGGAAACCACAACCCACGCTGCTGAAACCCTTACAAATGCCTTCTACGAGCACCTCCAGAAATGTATGGATCAAGCAATCCCTAATAAAATCAAGACCCTTTCCACCAAAGGCAGGCACCCAGTCTGGTGGACCCCAGCCATAAACAAACTCTACAACAAGAGGAGAAAGCTACTACATGACAGAGCAAAATCCCTAAAAGGGAAGACATCTCTGATCAATACTAGCAAAAAACTACGATCACTCATAAAATCATCCAAGGCCAACTTTGAGAGAAAAATCGCTAAAGACACAAAAGACAATCATAAGGCCTTCTTTAGCTATATTAGAAGCCTGGGTGGAAACTCCCAGATATGCTCAGAATTAGTCCAAAATGATACAAAAATCACTGAACTCACAGACATTGCCAACATACTGGCAGATAGGTTCAGTGCAAATTTCTCCCCTCCCTCCCCCCCAAAAGGAGAAATATCTATCCCACCAGAGTCTAGCCTCCCAAACATCTCAGATGCCCAGGTGAGAGCTGCTCTCTCTAAAGCAAAAAACACAGCATCAATGGGACCGGACGGTGTTCCCAGCTGTGTGCTACACGAACTCAATGAGGAACTAAACCCACACATAAGACTGCTGTTTAATCTTAGCCTTACTACAGGATACGTACCCAAAGAATGGCGTAAGGCAACTGTGGTCCCACTCCACAAAGGCGGTGTTTCTACGGACCCTGGAAATTACCATCCCATAAGCTTGACGAGCCTTGTCTGCAAGGCTATGGAGAGGATCATAATGGAACTCATAAACAAAGACATTGGGGACCTACAGACACTGGATCCTACCCAATTTGGCTTTGTCAAGGGCAGATCCTGCCTCTTGAACTTGGTCGACTTTTTTGAAACAGTCACTAAGGCCATTGATGAGGGTAAGGCAGTTCACACAGCCTACCTTGACCTAGCAAAAGCGTTCGACACAATACCCCACTCGGGCATCATAGAAAAGCTCACCAGCTTAGATGTAAACCCATATGTCACAAAATGGGTTGCAAACTGGCTCAAGGACAGAACCCACAGGGTTAGAGTTGCTGGTGCCATGTCAGACTCTAAGCCGGTCACGAGCAGTGTCCCACAGGGCTCAGTCCTGGGCCCCCTATTGTTCGACATTTATTTTTCTGAAGTTCAGGCAAACATAGGGGGATTGTGGCTGACAAAATTTGCAGATGACTGCAAACTGGGCATCATAATTGACACTCCATCAGACACAGACATCCTCCAGAGAGGTCTCATAGAAATGGATAACTGGTGCCAGAGCCATGGCCTTAAGCTAAATGCCAAAAAATGTATAGTCATACCCTTTGGGAAAAACAAGGTAACCCCTAATTACCACATAAGTGGTAATCCATTAAACATGGAAGAAGTTATTAGGGACCTGGAGACCCAAGTTGACAGTAACCTCTCTTTTGACACTCACATTGCCAAAGTGGTTAGGAAGACCTACGTTGCCCACCTGATCATGAAGGGATTCACATCCAGATCAGGAGAGGTCATTGTACCCCTGTACTCTTCACTTATCAGACCAATGATTGAGTACAATGCCCCATTCAGAATGTACCGTACCCAACACCTGCAGCAGTTGGAAAGACCCCAAAAGTTCCTCACCAAAAGGATAAAGGGGCTCAAACATATGTCATACGCTGCCCGACTGAAGAAACTCCAGCTCTATTCAGTCGCATACCGTCTGCTCATGAGGTGATCTGTGCCTGACATACAAGGCCATGTCCAACCCGGAATTAATGGACATGCTCCACCTCAAAAAATCCAAATCCACCAGAGCCACGAGAGCAAGAGACTTAAACCTCAACACGGATATAAATAGGACGTGCTGGAGGGACAGATTCATCACCCAGAGACTCCTACACTATGGAACAGAATCCCAGTCCATGTGAGGCAGAGCCCCTCACTGACTCTGTTCAAGAGAAATCTTGACGAGTGGATGGGAGATCGTAGGTTTACCCCAGGAATCATCTCTGTGTCACTGCTGGACAGAGGCACAGCAAACTAATGGGTATAGTATTCTCATCCTAAGGGGTGGTGAAAGCCACACACACTCTGGCTAGGCTTATAAATGCCCTAGGGCAGATAGCCTAGTATAAACCTATGAACCTATGAACCTATGAATAATGACAAAACATACAGTGAACCCACTGACATTGCAAACATCCTGGCAAACAGGTTCAGTGGAAATGTTTCCCCACCATCCCCCCTGCAGTGCACATGTCCATCCCAACAGAGTGTAGCCTCCCTGACATCACAGATTAACACGTGAGTGCTGCCCTCTCCATAGCAGACAACACAGCATCAATGGGACCAGACAGTGTCCCGGCCTGCAACTTACATGAGATTCATGACGAAATTCACACTCACATTATGTCACTGTTCAATAACAGAGTTACTACAGGATATGTACCCAAGAAATGGCGTACAGCAACAGTGTTCCCACTCCACAGTGGTGGTGCCACAAGGGACCCTGGACAATATCACACTATATGCCTAACTATCCTGGACTGCTAAGCTATGGAGCATATCATTATGGAACACATACACATAGACATTGTGAACCTACAGACACTGGATCCTACACAATTTGGCTTTGTTGTGGACAGATCTTGCCTCTTGCACCTGTCTGATGTCTTTAAACAGTTAACAGGTCCACAGACGTACAGAGGTTGTCCACATAGCCTACCTGAAGCTCGCACAACAGTTCAACACAATACCCCACTCGGCCATTATACATAAGCTCACTGGCTTCAATATCTACACATATGTCACAAGATGGATTGCTAACTGGATCATGGATAGCACCCACATGGTCAGTATTGCAGGTGCCATGTCTGACTATACACCAGTTACACGTGGCATCCCACAGGGCTCAGTCCTGGGACCTCTCTTGTTCCGTATATATTTCTCAGATGTACTGGCTAACACAGGAGTAATATGGCTGACCATGTTCGCAGATGACTGCAAACTGTGTGCCATAATCGACTCCACAGCTGGCACAAGCATCCTCAAAAAGGGTCTCACAGAGACGGATAACTGGTGCCAGAGCCATGGCCTACAGATACCTTCCATTAGATGCATAGTCATCACCTTTGGTAGTAACAACGTGCCCACACATTACCACATAGGTGATGATACATCACGTACGGAGTGTGTGATTTGTGATTTGGGGACATGAATAGTTAGTACTCTCGCCTTTGACATTCATGTTGCCAATGTTGTTGGACATACCTTCTATATAGCCCACCTAATCCCATAGGGTTTTACATCTAGATCAGGTGGGGTCATTGTGCCCCTATACTCATCAGGCCCATGCTTGGATACAATGGCCCATTTCGGATGTACCTTACACAACACCAGCAGCAACTGTAATGTCCACAAATGTACTGAACCAAGTGGATCTAGGGACTCACACAGATGGTATGCACAGTTTGGCTATGGTGACCCCAGCTCTCCTCAGTTGCTTACTGCCTACTTGGATGTGATCTGTGCCTGTTGTTTGAAGCCATGTCCATCACAGCACTGATGGATAGGCTCCACCTCAGGATATCAATGTCCCTTACAGCTACATGCTCCAGGGATGGGAACATCAGCACTGATGTTAATAGGACATGCTGGAGGGGCAGATTCCCATCCCAGAGGCTCCACTCACTCAGGAATGAGATCCCAGTCCCACATACGCAGAGACCCACACTGACCACCTACAGGTGACATCTTGACAGGTGGATGGGTGATCGTATGTTTAGCCCTGGGATATGTTCTGGGTCCCTGCTAGACAGAGGCAGAATAAAATGGACATATGTGGGATATCTTGTGTGACCTACTATTCACATGCACAGTCTACTAATCTAGCAGGGTTGCAAAAGCCAAACACACTGTGGCTAGGCTTATACATGCCCTAGGGCAGATAGCCTAGTGTCAACCTCTGAACCTATGATAATGTTCGGGATGCACATTGTTCAGTGATGGTACTGATTGCAGGTTTTGTTTCTTCTTTGCTTTCCCACTTTCTATGAATAACCTAAGTATCTGCATAACATATTTGATTATGACAGTGTTTCACTATATTATATATGTGTCTGTTGTCATATAACTGTGTGCACATGGCAGATTGGTGAATAGTGCGAGGTTCCTGGGTTGACACATGCAACTGACGGATATGTGTGGCCCACTGCTGTACTCAGACATGTCCTAAAAGTGTGAACATGCCCAGTTCAGACTTTCAGTGTTTTGTTGCCTGACATTTGTCTCATATATTCAAGTGTGTGAGCATGCCCAGTGTGACCTTGCAGTATGTTGCTGTCTGAGGTCCACTACATTTGTTGATGTGTGTGAATATTACCAATATTAACATTTATACTATATGTGTGTTGAATATCAGGTTCAATTCTTACTGCAGGCCTCACCTTTGTGTCTTAACTCGACAGGGATTATGCTATGCCTGCAAGGTTTCCATGAGATACTTTGCATAGTCTTATCAACATTTCTTTCATATAAGCTGACCATTGAAATAGTGTCATGGTTTAGTGGTTCTGTACTATGACTATAGTGCACTGTATACTGGGTTCGAGGACTGTCACTGCTTCATATTTTCAAACATGGCAGAACAGACTGCTTCAAGAAAAGTGAAGCAAATATGAACATGTTTACCCGCTTTTGCTGAATTATGCCCAAATTTGACCAGACTTGCACAACATTGATCAATGTTGACCAACATTGCTGAACAGTGCCCAATATTGCTCAACATTGCCTGTAGTTGTGCTACTTAGTGTGTGCAATTTTGTTTACATATACTAAATAGTGGTGAGAGCTGTTTAGCACTGATTTATATTGCTTAACACATAGCAATCATGCCTCAGGTGGTGCTGCAGGGCTGTCTATGTCAGATGCACATTGTATACTCCCTATACATGTTTGTTAACAGGTAGTGTCAAGTTAGGCATCCCTTTTACTATATGTGCGAGTCAGAGACAGGTATAATTTCCAGGGTTCCTACTGAGCCAGTGTATATGCTATGTGTTGCCTCTTTGCCAAGGCCAAAGCATACTGGGCACGCCTCCTTCTGCCTACTGGGGCAGGCTCAGGTTGTTCCTCCTCCGAGTCACACTCTGCCTGTGATGGCCTTGGCAATGGTGGGGGGATGTTGTGCCTGGCCCTATGCTGCTTCTTCTGCAGCTGTTTTCACAGGATCATATTGTGTAGCATAGCACATACCATGACTATTTGGGTACATGTAGTTGGTGAGTACTGCAAGGCTCCACCAGATGTGTCCAGGCACCGGAACCTGTTCAGGTGTGTGTGCATTTCTGATGGGTGTCATCAGCCACGGCTCAAGTGCATATCCAGCATCCCCCACTAGGTGACCATGAGGGATGTCCCCATTGGCAAATGTCTGGTACAGCTGTGTCAGATGCCAGATATGGGAGTCATGGTAGCTTCCAGGGCAGCCAGCACACACATTCATTATTATGCCCTGGGCATCACACACGACCTGGCAGTTGATGGAGGGGTAACCCTTGTGGTTATAGTAGACCCTACCCCGCTCACCAGCTGGTGCTTTGATGCAAATGTGTGTGCAGTGTATTGCACCCACTACCTCAGGGTATTCTGCTATTTGCTGGAAGACATACATATTGCTGGCCAATACCTCACGGGAATTGGGGAAATATACATGATCACCGACATGTGCTGACATGGCATTCAGGAACTGGTGCAGTACCCTGGATGCTGATGCCTGTGAAATCCCCATCATATCGCCAGTTGGTCTCTGGAAGGTACCTGTTGCTAGTATTCTTAGGCCAACACATACCTTGGTTTCCACTGGGATGGGTTCCCCTCTGTTGGTTCTGTGTGTGAGGTGTGGCCTGCACAGCTCAACAATTTGCTGCATGAGGTCTCTGTCCACTCTATAGCACTCCACTATCTCCAGCTCATGTAGCCCCTGGTAGGTTACCCTAGGCCTGTACACTCTTCTCTGTCTCCTCACTGTGGGTTGCTCAGCAGCATTTGCATTATCACCACCCTCAGCATGTTGCATATGTTGCCTTATAACAGCAATGGCAGCCCCTAACATTTCTTTGTCTCAGTAAAGCTTTTTCAGTTTTCACTTCCATTAGCTTACTGCAGTGTTGCAGTGTCTCTGAGAAAAACATACTGGAAAGTTGTTTGCTGAGTTTTAAGTGCTGGGCTGGGCTAGTGTACTGCCTGTGTAATTGCCTGATTCTAATTGTTTTCACCTGCTAGCTCTGCTAGTACTCCCTGGTTAACTTCCTACTATTTGTTGTGCTTCCTTTTCCCTTTCTGTTTCCTCAGGGGGGCAGTGCCGCGCACACAAGCGCAAACACATGCACACCAGCTCACACGAGCACACACATGCTTACACGGGCTACAACTTGCTTATTCTTGCTAACATGCGTGCACACAGGTGCAAACGCACTTACATGGGTTTCAACATCCTTACACTTGCTTACTCCAGCTTAAATGCGAGCACACAGGTGCACACGCGTGCACACAGGCTTACTCGGTTTTACAGGAGTGCACACACGCGCATACATGTTGCAGGCATTTCTACAAGAAACTTTGGTGTTGTTCATGGCATACACCTTCAATTTCTTGTCTTTAACTAGGGTACCTATTGACACACCTCTTCCAGTGATTAGTATCTGACAGCAGACACATGCCACTCTACTCCAATGAGCTTCACATCTCTCAGACATACCCCCCTTATGATGTCACCTATCTTCTACTTTGTTACACCCCTTATCCTACTCCTACACTACACTGACTGTGCTCTTTTGCTATGTAAACTTGTGATTCACTATCCTTACCCTCATTTGCATAGGATTGCCCACTAATGCTTGGTTACATCTCTTAGACTGAGCTTCTCCCCTTAGCAACCTCTACTTGGTAGCCATGTTGTCTTTGGACTGCCATTCCCTTGCATTGTATATTAGGGATTACTGTAAAATCCACATGTATGCATTTTAATTATTGGTTTTCTGGTTTTTAGAGCTCACCACATTTGCGCAATGCTGCGCTATGCTTAAACATCGGCGATCAGGAAAAAAAATGTATTTTATTTTAAATTTGCATTGGTGGACATTGCCAATGGCCGTATATTTGGCCATTGGCATGCTTCCTCGACTGGATGCATCCTTTTTTTTGAGCTGTCACAGCTCCGTTTTGCTATTTGCAGAACCGTACTCAGTTGTCAACGGAGTACATTTCTGCGAATAACACTACTCTTACTCGTACAGGTTAGGGTTTCCTGAATCGCAATTTTACCTCATTTGCATGCCTTTCAGCAGCAAATGAGGTAATTTGCATATCCTATCCCTGTCCGTGTAAGAGGAGTTTTAGGAGCTCTCTTACACGCCCCTGCCGGCTGTTCCTGGATCGCTCGGAAGACATGTTGGCTGCATGAAGTCTTACTCTACTCTTAGACTCCGTGCAAGCCTTCGTGAATCCGGCCCACTATCTAAAACAACTACTGACCCACCCTTATCAGCAGGGTGGAAGATGATAGTTTTATCTGCTTGTAACTCACATAAAGCTTGCCATTCAGAATTGTTTAGGTTATGATATCTTGAATGTGAAGAGCCATTTAGAAAAAACTGTGTAACATCATTCTCGCACATGTGGCAAAAAACCTCAAGGGCTGAATCAAATACAGGTACAAAACAACTTGGCTTTTTATACAAACATCGATTAGTCTGATTTTAAAACAAAGTTTTAGCATGACATTTCTAGCAAATAATTTTATATCTAACACAATGTCCGTTAAAAGCATACCAGTGGCAGGAATAAAAGTTAAACCTTTCTATAATAATGAGAGCTCTGCTTCAGTTAATATTCTAGACAACAAATAATAGACTATTCAGTTGTACCTGCCACATTTTCTTTATCATTTGATGTTGAGTTGTGTCCAACCCTGAATGCTGCAATTGCCATTTCCTGGCTCGACTGTGTGAGCGATGTTGTGTTGGAGAGTCCATCTTCCTGATGGGAAGAGGCAGAGAGGGAAAACCCATTTTGGAACCCTTCTGTGCTGGTATTTTCCTTCTAGCTAACGGTAATCCTTGATCTGACGACATGCTGGGTATGGCTTGACTAAGTCCTGCTACTGCTGTAACTTCCAATGCTATCAAAGTTCCAGCTGCACCAATGGAATACACAAAGTTTTAAAAGGTTATTTGGCAGCATGTATGATTATTCTGGACTTGTTTAATTATTTTCGAGTACATATGCCTTTAGTACCTATATTGAATGGTTTAGTCAAGTTACATAAAGGCATGAATAGTCCCCGTATGAGACCAATTATCTCCGGTAGGGATTGGGTGACTGAGTCACTTTCCATTTATGTTGAGAAAGAATTAAGGGGTTTGGTGAATTCTTCCACAAACATTCTTTGGGATACTAAACAATTTTAAGTGAGTTATTTTCATGTGCAGAACAATGTCGAGATATGGAGAATGTATATTTTTTTACCCTGGATGTACGGTCTCTTTTCACATCCATTCCTGATGATGAAAGTCTTAGGTTAATACATATTTATTTGAAGGAGCATAGTAATTTTAGTGGTGAGAAGATTGTTTTGATATGTTGCCTTGTAAACTTGATTTTAGGACATAATGTGTTCTTATTCAATGGAGTCTATTATTGGCCAAAACAGGGCGTTGCCATGGGCACACCCTGTGCTAATAGTTATGCAAACTTGATTATGTCATATTGGGAAGCAACATATGTTCTGAAAGGTACCAGATTCTCTGAACATATTATATTTTGTAAGAGATTTGTGGATGACCCTTTTCTTTTGTGGATGGGACATGAAGAGGCTATCCCAGCTTTTATTGAGTATTTACATAGTACAACCTCTTTCTTAAAATTTACTTTCAAATGCTCTAAGTTTGTTATGGACTTTTTAGATGTAGAAGTCTTTAAGATGGAAGACAATAAGATAGCCACCAGACTTTATAGGAAACCCCGTCGCACTAATACAATGTTGAGAAGAGACAGTATGTATCCATCTAGGGTTTTTGGAAATGTATTGAAAGGTCAGGGGATGAGGATGTTGAGATTAAATAGTAAGGAAAGTACTTTTGATTCTGATCTAGCTACCCTTGCACAAGAGTTTAAAGGCAGAGTTTAAAGACAGGGGCTATGGGACTAAAGAAGTGTGAGGTATGGTCAGGGAAGTGAGAGTTCTAAGGAGAAGATCAGCTTGACCTTATTTTTCAGGTAATGTTATTACTGGTAACCATGAGCAGACCATCAATATTGATAATAGTGATAGAGTTCATTTTTTGATGCATTATACGAATAATGCTGACATTTTTTGCAATATAGTTAAAAAGAATTTGCCAGTTCTGTTATCAGATAAGAAGATTAGTAACATTGTAGGACAGCATCCACACTTTGATTTTAAGAACAAACAATCCCTAAAGAGAGTGTTATGTTGTGGTAGAAAACGAGGTGTGAGAAGACAGATACAGGGAGCGACAATACCCTGTGATGATTGTAATTTTTGTCAGTATATAGACAGCAATAGGAGATTTGTACATTCCACTACCAAACAAGTTTTTGAGTTTAAGGTTAGTGCTGATTGTTCCACTGTAAATGTTGTTTATATAGCATGTTGTTCAGCATGTGGATGTTTTATATAGGAAAAACCAACAGGATGCTGAAGGATATAGTTAGAGAACATTTACTGGCCATAAGAAATATAGATAATAGGAATACCCTAACAAAACATGTTTATGAGGAAGGGGATCTTCATAAGTTTAAGTTTAGAGTGTTGGAGTGTTTAAGTTTTGGGGAACATTTAGGAGACATCACGAATATTACAGAACACCATGAGACTGGATTGTTAGATTTCAAGCAGATGTACATCCAGGATTAAATGGTTATGTACCTTTAAAACCAATTCTTAGAGCTCATAACTTATTTAAATAGTTTTAGTGGTAATTAAACATGTGACTGATTTTATTTGATGAATTGACTATATAAGAGCTGTTGGTTTTAATTATTTTATACTGGTCTGAAGAAGTGCTCAGTTGGGCATGAAAGCACTCACCTTCTAAATAAAGCTGTGTTTTTATTACTTTTGCCTGCTTTCATGGTTGGTCTTGAGAAGTATTTTTGGACTTCTGGTTTTGTTATTCCACAGACCTTTCCTCAGTGGATCACCTTTTTGCTGTTTTTGGACAATTTAATTTCAGACTTTTTTCAAAGTTAGCTGGACTGAAATTAACCTCTTCTCTTCCAGTATCCTCTGTTGCAATATATTAATTTCAACAGTTACAATACAGTCTGACATACATGTGTATTTCTTTTCTGTGCAGCCGGACCCATTGTTCATACATTTTTAAAACAATCAGCTTCACAAATACATTTTCAACACAAGCACTTGTACAAATCAGTTTGATATACAAATGACATATTCTTTACAAAACTCCAGCTAACTATGCTGGCATATGTTACACATCCACTGCCTTATTTTTCATGGAATAGCTGTCAATACCTCTCACCATCATAAACACTACCGCCTAGTATTGGCTAAAGCCAATTAGCTTTAAGTCTAACAAAGGGGGTGACCTGTTAGTAGATTTTATTCTTCTTTTGCAAACTTCTCAATCTGAAAATCTTCCTGTAATTTTTTTAACAGTCTTAGGTTTAATTTCATCAAGTATTTTGGGTTTCTAATACCATGACTGGAGTGGACACTCTTAGTTTAATTTCTCCATGTCCTTTGGGTTTCTAATACCATGACAAGAATGGATCCCATTCCTAAGTCAAAGTTTGATCAAAATTTGTGAAATTAGTTTCAGTCTTTGATGTTAGCCAAAAGTGCTCATCGCAGCACCAGCAACATGCCCAGAATTGACTCCTTCTGCAATTCATATGGAGTTACATGCATCAATAGCATATCTAAATAAGACTGTAAATTCTTTTTTATGAGACCTATTGCTCCTACTATTATTGGAAACGTTTGGGTATTCTTCTTCTGTACTGCCCTTTTTTCTATTTGCAAATCCTGGTATTTTATGACTTTTTGTTTCTCTGTACATAAGTCACTGTAATCACTGGGTGTAGTAAATTCAGTGATCAATGCTACTTTTGTCTCCTTTCCATGGACTACTATATCTGGTTTTCTCACATGTATTTTTGAACTGTTAGTAATGTGGGATTCCATGTGATATAAACTTCATAATTTTGTGCAATGCTTTGTGGCATGTTTCTAATAATTCTTAGATACTTCAGTATTGTAATTTGCACAATCCTCAATGCAACAATTTTGGCATATTATTATGCCTTTCAGTATACAGGTTCTCTGCCATTAATATATCACACCCAGCAACAAAATCTGATACTGTTATCAGTTCTGTTTTACAGAACCTGCATTTGTCTGTTTCTCCCACATACTTATTGGACTTTGTAAGCCAATGTGTACATAGTCCATTATTCTGGGCCACCAATATTAACTTTTATCTTTTGGTTTAAATTCACCTCTCCTTAACCATTCCTGCATCAGATCATGATTGATATGTGGTTATTCCAGAAGTTTTCTGTACTTGCAACTATATTTATACCTTTTCCACATTTCCTGCCTTCTCATATGATCCTTCTCCTTATATTCTTTCTTTTTTTTTGCATATTCAGTTGCTGCCTGATTTTTTGTCTACTTCTGGGTTGGTTTCCATTCCTGCTTGACCATATGCTTCAACTAAACTAAGGAGTGAAGTAATCTTAGAGTTGTTCTTTTCATGTTTCAAAACTTTCATTACATTTGTATCTAATGAGGTCAGTAGATATCTATGCAGTCCTATGACTACAGATCTATACATTTAATCGGTTTTGAGGAGGCCCATATCTCCTTCAGAATGAGGACTATATACTCTTGGTATACACTGATTTTTATATATCATGTTAATCTATCCATGTCATACTTAGATAGTTCTCCTTTTTTCAGTTCTCCATTATGACTTTATTTAACAACAAAATTATCCTTTGTTCCATACGACTTTCTTTTGTTACACTTTTATCCTATTACTGTGATTGAGTTTTCTTCTAAATTACTATAAACTATTGGCATCAATTCCAGCGTATAGTTTTTTACATCATTGGAAGGCAGGTTATTGGTTTATAGTTTTTAGGAAAGTTTGCAGGTTCAGCTTAAGGAGTATTATTTTTGCTGTTGTTATCCAGATTGGTGTCTGTTTGGGTGCACATATAAGTTGTTCTTATTCTGGGCTAAAGGTTCTTGTAAAGCTAATACTTTTAACCAGAAGTTAAGTACTGCATCTGGGCCTGAGGTTTTCCAGTAGGTGCTTTTTTTAGTTTTATTTCAATTTCTCTCGAAGTTACTTTATCCTATTTCATATCCTCTACATTTGAACTTCTGTTTCTTTTACTTGTTCTAGTCATTCAGCATCTTTATTATGTACCACAGGGTCTTCATAGATATTTTCCAAAATATGTCTATTTCTTATTTTTTGGTAGTGTTTCTATTTGTTTTGCCTTGTTTCCTAATTCTCTATAAAACATTTTTGGGTCATCAATGAATTGTTTAATTTATCTGCATATCTTCTAAGTTTTTCCTAGCTGTGCTGATATGTTTAGTTTATTATTTGCAATAGTGTACAATAGATCATGGTTTGTTCTAATACTGCATGTTGCTTTTATCACATCTATCTTAGTAAGTATTTTTGTTGATTTGTTCCCTTTTCTATACTCTTCTAACAGTGACACTTCCTGTCTTAATTGCTTTATAAGTTTTGTCTATTTGATAGTTCCATGATGACATTTGCATTCTTCCCTTTCTTTCCCTTATTGCCCTGTATTTTTATGGTAAGACTTTCCCCTATATTTAATAAATTCTGTGTAGGCATAATATACAGCCTACATGGAATGTTACCATGTCCATGTACACGGTTCCCTATCAGCAGCACTCCATGCATATTAATCATGGCACTCTGCTGAGGGAGAGCAGTGAGACATGGTTATTGAATCAGTGTAGGGAGTGTGGTGCTAACTGTGTCCTCTGATGAGTAACACACTCCCTGCGCTGTCCAGTTGGAGTAAAGCAATGTAATTTATTTATTTTTTTTTAAAAAAGCATGTTTGAGCGGCATGGAGCGGAGTGAAGCAGAGCTAAGTAGCGTCGAGACAGCAGACATCTAAGAATAGAAACCAGATGTCTTTAATTATTCATCTAAAAGGTCAAGTTTAAGCATAGCTGAGTGGGTTTGTGCAGTGTGGTGCTCAGCACTGCTTAAAGATAGCTCAGAAGTATATGTAAAGGTATAGCAAAACTCCAGATATCCATGTAGCTAAATGGGTAAAGTTACGGTCTCATGTGCAGTAGGAGCAGGATTTGAATACATGGATGGCAAATTAATATTTTTGTTCAAAATAGAAATTATGCAATTTTTTTTAAATACTGGCCTGCTGCACTCAGCTAAGCACTGCTAAGACCTACTAAGCCATGCTAAGCACCACATAAACAGAAAAGCAAAAGAGCGAAGCGAGTCCAGGAAAACCTCCGGAAACCAAAAAAAAGTGTAAACGTATTTTATTAAGAACGTTTTCGCTTCTGTGCAACAGAAGCTTCTTCAGACAAAAAAGAAGCGCCAAAACCACTGTTTAAATTCTAAAATGTTGCTATCATGATGTCATTTCCTTAGCAACCAATGTGATTAGTTCATGATTACTAAAAAACACTGTTTACTGAAAAAATGTATATACATTCACCATCAACACAAATAAAAAAATATATAAAAATCACATTAAAGAATGTTATGTTAACCACTTCAGTAAACAAGAATAGTATTGTAAATTTTTATAAAACAATCTAATAAAAACCGCCTGACGGTATTAACGCCTTTTTAAAGCTTAGAATTTATAAAAACATATTGGAAGGGACATAGCAAGAACAAGGTCCCATCTAAGCAGGGAGAAAAAATGTGTAAAATCTCATGTAGAATGCAACTTTTAACAAGTAGGTTACACATCTAATACCTGAGGTAACTTTTATATTTTAAAATAACAGAAATGTTGCAGGCTTCATTTAACCCAGGTGAAGAGAAAGCATTTAATAACAATTGCCATTCCAATTCTTTTATTTCAAGCAAAAGGGGTTGGGGGCCCCCTCTAATCCCAACCCTAACAAGGTCAATGCCCATGAAACAGAAACTGTGCCCAACATGATCTATAATATGCTTCGAAAGAGCATTATCAACTTTTTTATTTTTTATGGCATAATTATGTTGGTAAACCCGGTCCCGTAACCTACGGTCCGTCTTACCAACATAAAATGCAGGGCAACAGTTACAAAATGCAATATAAACCACCGACCTAGTGACACAACTGATCTTGTGATTAATGTTAAATTTTTCCCCTTTTATGGTAAAAGAACTCCCTACCCTCAAAAGTCTACACCAGTTACAGGCCCCACAGGGGTATGTCCCAGTTTGTCTAGATGTGGGATATATAAAATCTCCTGTTTGCAACAACTCTTTTAAATTCTTACCCCTTTTAAACACAAAAGAGGGGAAGGGGCCCAAAATCTCAGATAAAAAGGCATTATTTAAAATAAAGTGCCAGTTCTTCTTAACAATAGAACACATATTATTAACATGCCTATTGTGTGTAATAATTAAACTGGTCTTAAAATCACAAGCTGGTATGAGTTGACCATGAAAGGGGCTACTAGATTCATGTTGAATGGGTGCAGGTTCCATGCTACAAGGGGACATACCTAAAGATTCGGTAGCGTCAAGGGTAACCTGTTTACTACCCTGAAGGAGGGGTTGGTAAAATCCCAGATCTCTTTTTAAAGAAACCTCCTCGATTAAATTGTCTATTAACTCAATAGGGTATCCCCTATTCAAAAACATATTTCTAAGGGTGGAACACTCGTCTTCAAAGGCCGCTAAGGTGTTACACATGCATGTGGCTCTAACTAGCTGGCCTTTAACAATTGACCTCCTCTGTTTCCAAGGATGGTTGCTTGAGAAATGTAAGAAAGCATTACAATAAGTAGGCTTCCTAAAGATACTAGAAAGAAGTCGATTGTTATGAAGGTCTTTAACTAATTTAACATCAAGATAATCAATTTCACTGACTGAAAAATGATAAGTGAATTTTAAAAAGGTACATGACTCATTCATATATTTAATCAAATTTGCAGCAATGTCCAAATCGCCCTGAATGAATACAAACACATCGTCTAAAAAGTGTGTGTAAAACTTAATAACGTTTTTAAACTGAGGGTTATTTAGGAGAAAGTTTTTTTCCCAATAAGCAACCACTAAATTAGCCACACTGCCTCCACAGGGGGAGCCCATGGCAATTCCCCTTTTCTGCAGGTAGTGGCAGTTGTTAAAAATAAAAAAATTAGAAGATAAAATGATGTCAAGAAGAAGAGTGACAACATCAATCTCATCTTTCGGCACTTTTAAATCTACCAGCATTAGCTCAACCCATTCCACCGCCTCTTGGTGTGGTATGGAGGTGTATAAGTCCACGACATCGATGGTTAAGAAATTTAAAGATGGGTCGAAGGGGATGTCATTTATAGACTTTAAAAAATACCAAGAGTCTTTACAAATTTGAGGTAACACCATGAGACTGGATTGTTAGATTTCAAGCAGATGTACATCCAAGGTTAAATGGTTATGTACCTTTAAAACCAATTCTTAGAGCTCATAACTTATTTAAATAGTTTTAGTGGTAATTAAACATGTGACTGATTTTATTTGATGAATTGACTATATAAGAGCTGTTGGTTTTAATTATTTTATACTGGTCTGAAGAAGTGCTCAGTTGGGCATGAAAGCACTCACCTTCTAAATAAAGCTGTGTTTTTATTACTTTTGCCTGCTTTCATGGTTGGTCTTGAGAAGTATTTTTGGACTTCTGGTTTTGTTATTCCACAGACCTTTCCTCAGTGGATCACCTTTTTGCTGTTTTTGGACAATTTAATTTCAGACTTTTTTCAAAGTTAGCTGGACTGAAATTAACCTCTTCTCTTCCAGTATCCTCTGTTGCAATATATTAATTTCAACAGTTACAATACAGTCTGAGATACATGTGTATTTCTTTTCTGTGCAGCCGGACCCATTGTTCATACATTTTTAAAACAATCAGCTTCACAAATACATTTTCAACACAAGCACTTGTACAAATCAGTTTGATATACAAATGACATATTCTTTACAAAACTCCAGCTAACTATGCTGGCATATGTTACACATCCACTGCCTTATTTTTCACGGAATAGCTGTCAATACATCTCACCATCATAAACACTACAGCCTAGTATTGGCTAAAGCCAATTAGCTTCAAATCTAACAAAGGGGGTGACCTGTTAGTAGATTTTATTCTTCTTTTGCAAACTTCTCAATCTGAAAATCTTCCTGTAATTTTTTTAACAGTCTTAGGTTTAATTTCATCAAGTATTTTGGGTTTCTAATACCATGACTGGAGTGGACACTCTTAGTTTAATTTCTCCATGTCCTTTGGGTTTCTAATACCATGACAAGAATGGATCCCATTCCTAAGTCAAAGTTTGATCAAAATTTGTGAAATTAGTTTCAGTCTTTGATGTTAGCCAAAAGTGCTCATCGCAGCACCAGCAACATGCCCAGAATTGACTCCTTCTGCAATTCATATGGAGTTACATGCATCAATAGCATATCTAAATAAGACTGTAAATTCTTTTTTATGAGACCTATTGCTCCTACTATTATTGGAAATGTTTGGGTATTCTTCTTCTGTACTGCCCTTTTTTCTATTTGCAAATCCTGGTATTTTATGACTTTTTGTTTCTCTATACATAAGTCACTGTAATCACTGGGTGTAGTAAATTCAGTGATCAATGCTACTTTTGTCTCCTTTCCATGGACTACTATATCTGGTTTTCTCACATGTATTTTTGAACTGTTAGTACTGTGGGATTCCATGTGATATAAACTTCATAATTTTGTGCAATGCTTTGTGGCATGTTTCTAATAATCCTTAGATACTTCAGTATTGTAATTTGCACAATCCTCAATGCAACAATTTTGGCATATTATTATGCCTTTCAGTATACAGGTTCTCTGCCATTAATGTATCACACCCAGCAACAAAATCTGATACTGTTATCAGTTCTGTTTTACAGAACCTGCATTTGTCTGTTCCTCCCACATACTTATTGGACTTTGTAAGCCAATGTGTACATAGTCCATTATTCTGGGCCACCAATATTAACTTTTATCTTTTGGTTTAAATTCACCTCTCCTTAACCATTCCTGCATCAGATCCTGATTGACATGTGGTTATTCCAGAAGTTTTCTGTACTTGCAACTATATTTATACCTTTTCCACATTTCTTGCCTTCTCATATGATCCTTCTCCTTATATTCTTTCTTTTTTTTGCATATTCAGTTGCTGCCTGATTTTTTGTCTACTTCTGGGTTGGTTTCCATTCCTGCTTGACCATATGCTTCAACTAAACTAAGGAGTGAAGTAATCTTAGAGTTGTTCTTTTCATGTTTCAAAACTTTCATTACATTTGTATCTAATGAGGTCAGTAGATATATATGCAGTCCTATGACTACAGATCTATACATTTAATCGGTTTTGAGGAGGCCCATATCTCCTTCAGAATGAGGACTATATACTCTTGGTATACACTGATTTTTATATATCATGTTAATCTATCCATGTCATACTTAGATAGTTCTCCTTTTTTCAGTTCTCCATTATGACTTTATTTAACAACAAAATTATCCTTTGTTCCATATGACTTTCTTTTGTTACCCTTTTATCCTATTACTGTGATTGAGTTTTCTTCTAAATTACTATAAACTATTGGCATCAATTCCAGCGTATAGTTTTTTACATCATTGGAAGGCAGGTTATTGGTTTATAGTTTTTAGGAAAGTTTGCAGGTTCAGCTTAAGGAGTATTATTTTTGCTGTTGTTATCCAGATTGGTGTCTGTTTGGGTGCACATATAAGTTGTTCTTATTCTGGGCTAAAGGTTCTTGTAAAGCTAATACTTTTAACCAGAAGTTAAGTACTGCATCTGGGCCTGAGGTTTTCCAGTAGGTGTTTTTTTTTAGTTTTATTTCAATTTCTCTCTAAGTTACTTTATCCTATTTCATATCCTCTACATTTGAACTTCTGTTTCTTTTACTTGTTCTAGTCATTCAGCATCTCTATTATGTACCACAGGGTCTTCATAGATATTTTCCAAAATATGTCTATTTCTTATTTTTTTGGTAGTGTTTCTATTTGTTTTGCCTTGTTTCCCAATTCTCTATAAAACATTTTTGGGTCATCAATGAATTGTTTAATTTATCTGCATATCTTCTAAGTTTTTCCTAGCTGTGCTGATATGTTTAGTTTATTATTTGCAATAGTGTACAATAGATCATGGTTTGTTCTAATACTGCATGCTGCTTTTATCACATCTATCTTAGTAAGTATTTTTGTTGATTTGTTTCCTTTTCTATACTCTTCTAACAGTGACACTTCCTGTCTTAATTGCTTTATAAGTTTTGTCTATTTGATATTTCCATGATGACATTTGCATTCTTCCCTTTCTTTCCCTTATTGCCCTGTATTTTTATGGTAAGACTTTCCCCTATATTTAATAAATTCTGTGTAGGCATAATGTACAGCCTACATGGAATGTTACCATGTCCATGTACATGGTTCCCTATCAGCAGCACTCCATGCATATTAATCATGGCACTCTGCTGAGGGAGAGCAGTGAGACATGGTTATTGAATCAGTGTAGGGAGTGTGGTGCTAACTGTGTCCTCTGATGAGTAACACACTCCCTGCGCTGTCCAGTTGGAGTAAAGCAATGTAATTTATGTATTTATTTTTTTTAAAAGCATGTTTGAGCGGCATGGAGCAGAGTGAAGCAGTGCTAAGTAGCGTCGAGACAGCAGAATCTAAGAATAGAAACCAGATGTCTTTAATTATTCATCTAAAAGGTCAAGTTTAAGCATAGCTGAGTGGGTTTGTGCAGTGTGGTGCTCAGCACTGCTTAAAGATAGCTCAGAAGTATATGTAAAGGTATAGCAAAACTCCAGATATCCATGTAGCTAAATGGGTAGAGTTACGGCCTCATGTGCAGTAGGAGCAGGATTTGAATACATGGGACGGCAAATTAATATTTTTGTTCAAAATAGAAATTATGCAATTTTTTTTTAAATACTGGCCTGCTGCACTCAGCTAAGAACTGCTAAGACCTACTAAGCCCTGCTAAGCACCACATAAACAGAATAATGGCTGAAATAGTTTATGAACTGCTGGGCATCACTTATCTGGTTTGTACACTGCTAAGCATATGCATTTTAGTACAGCTGCACTGGTTTGTGCAGTGCTAAGCAACATGCTGCATTTTTAAATATTTTCCAGTGGCATATAAGGGTGGAAAAACAGGTTGTATTAAGCCCAATAGGTGGGAATACAGCATAATTCATTGGAGTTATGTCTCTGAAGGATACAATGGCAGGCTTTGGCGAGGGCTTGAGCTTCCAGGCACAGCAGTGGGGCATTCAGGAGTCCAGGGTCATGGTCAGACTCCTTGTAAAAAAAACATGAGGGCTGTCTGATGCAAGGAGGTTACCAGGGTTCAGAGTGCAAGGTGGAGGCCTTGGACCAGCTGGCAAGGGATCTCACCAGTGCAACTGGTATCACCCGCATAGGTGAGCAGTATTGTCGCCACCATGATGACCTGAAAAGATGGAAGGAGGTTCTCTTGGACACCTGTTTCCAAGAATTCTGGGTTGGGAATGTCCCACATGTATGTAAGTATCATTACCTGTCTTTCACCAATATCTAGTCTTGAATGTCTACTAAACTGGTATGAATAATGGTGTGCTTCTCTCCCAACAGCTGCAGAGGAGAGGGCTTGCAACATTGAGGTACATACTGGGTGCTTGGCCAGGTTACACTGTGAATGTGATGAGTACAGATGTATTTTGCTATCTACAGTCAATTAAGGAAGGAAGAGTAACTGTGATTAGGTATATATAGTAAAGATTGTATTCCAATGAATGTGGGCTTACACCTATACTGCAAGAAGTGCATACTGCCAACTGTAGTGCCATAAGCAGGGATGACTAAAGCAATAACAGTAATAAAGTATATGCAATAAAATTTTGTAGTGCAATAACTGTGGAATTACAGCTGTGTTGCAACACCTGCATAATGACTGTTGTGCAATAAAAACATGAAATTATATCAGTAACTGATTGAAGGTTTCTCTAATAAAGTATGTTGTGTAATGCTTGTGGAAGTAGGGCTGTTGTGCAAGAAAACAATTATTAAAACTGTTCTGCAATAAAAACATGAAATACTATCAGTACCTGCATGAAGGTATGTCTAATAAAGTCTGTTGTATGATAAATGTAGGTTCAGAGTTGTTTTGTAAGAAATCACTTATGACAATCAGTCTGCAATGACACATAGAGCAATAGCAATAACACCAAGGTAAATCATGTACAGCAGGATTGTGTTGTTTTCACCATTGCATGTCAGCTACATGCATTTAGGCTGTGAGGTATGGTGCTGCAGTCTGGTATAACAGTGTACTAGTTGTAGACTGCAAATAACCCATAATCGGATATTGGTTGTTGACTTCACAGATATTTCAACACACTATCAATGAAATGTGTACACCTGAATTCTAAGTAGTAATATATACTTCACCTAGTATGTCTGTCATGCTTGAATGTCATGCATGTGTGTTCAATTGTCATTGCAGTCAAGAATAAAACTGTACAATTATTAGCAGGTCATATTCTGGTGCTAAGTGAGGTCAAGGCAAATATCAGTCAATTAGTAATCAGCAGTGACTCAGTAGCTCAGTTTGCTAAATGCTATGTATGAAGTACGTTTTTGGCACACACAGACCAGGGTTCAAATCCAGTGTTATGTAGATCGAAATATTACAGTATCAGTCACGTAATGTTTACAGATATTCTCTCCACAGGAACTACAGCTAATGGGTGAGGTAGCCCATATTATGAGTAGATTATTGTTTGATTTCCCTTGAAGAGGGACAGTGAGGTGCTCTGCTTGACATGTATTGAAAGTATATTCCAGAGCATGGGCAGTCTCTGAGTGAGGAACCTGTCCCTCCAACATGTTCTGTTGACTGTGGTAATGGGGTTGAGGTTTCTGGAGCGTGTGGTGCTGAGGGATTGGGATTTCTTTAGATGTAACATTTCTAACAGAGCTGGGTCAGACATGGCTTTGTAAGTCAAGCAGAGATCATCTCTAAGTAGGCGATATGAGACAGAGAATAGCTGGAGTCTTTTGAGTCTGTCCATGTAGGACATGTGCTTAATGCCTAGGATCCTCTTCATGAGGTACTTCTGTGGCCTCTCCAGCTCTTGCAGGTGTCTAGAGAGGTACATGCCAAATGGGGCATTATACTCGATGATTGGTCTAATGAGGGAAGAATAGAGAGAGATGATTACCTCTTTCTTCCTGTATGCAAAACCCTTGGTAATGAGATATGCCACATAGAAGGACTTTCTGACCACAGTGGCAATGTGGTGGTTGAAGGAGAGGTTGCTGTCAACCTGCATCCCCAGATCTCTTATAATGACTTCAGTGTTCAGTGGGCTCCATCAATGTGGTAATTAGTGGGAAATGAGTTTTTACCAAAGGGGATGATGACACTTTTTTTGGCATTAAGCTTAAGGCTATGATGTCGGCACCAGTCATTGGTCTCAGTGAGGCCTTTCCATAGGATGTCTGCATCACTTAGGGAGTTAATAATGGCTCCCAGTTTGCAGTTGTCTGTGGACTTGGTCAGCCAGAGTCCCTTTGTGTTGGCCTGGACTTCTGAGAAGTAGATGCCGAACAGGAGATGACCCAGGACCAATCCCTGTGGGACTCCACTCATGACTGGTCGGCAGTCTGACTTGGAGTCCACTAGTTTCACACTGTGTGTTTTATCTGTGAGACAATTTGCAACCTACCTAGTGATATAGGGGTTGATGCCTAGTTTGGTGAGTTTATCAATAATCCCTGAGTGAGGAATGGTATCAAAGGCCTTGGCCAGATTGAGGTAGGCTGTATGCACTGCCTTACCTTCATCCACCGTCCTGGTGACTGACTCAAAGAAGTCACCCTGGTTGAGCAGGCATGATCTCCATTTCACAAAGCCAAATTGCATGGGGTCTAGAGTTTGGAGATTTCCTATATCTTTGTTAATCAGGTCCATGATGATGCACTCCATAGCTTTACATATCAGTCTCATCTGGCTAATGGGGTGATAATTCCCAGGGTCTGTAGTTGCTCCCCCTTTATGGAGAGGGATGAGCAAAGCAGTGCACCATTCAGTAGGAACAAAGCCTGAAGTGAGGCTGTGATTGAACAGGGCACACAGATGTGGTGCCAGTTCACTTTGTAGTTTATGTAGAATACAGCCAGGGATATTATTGGGTCAAATGGAAGCTGTATACTTGGCCTTAGACAATGCAGCTTTAACCTACACTGCAGTAATGTTGGGTGCCTGACATTCTTCCAGTATTGTGATTGGTCCTTTAGGGGGGAGAGAGGGGTATAGTTGGCACTGAATCTGTCGGTCAGTATGTTGGCAGTATCTGTTGGCTCAATATAGGACGTACCATTGTGGAGTAACTCAGAGAAAATCTAGGTATTGCTGTGGAGGTTCTAGGTATAGCTATAGAAGGCTTTGTAATTGTTTTTAGTGTCTGCTGCAATTCTGCCTTCATAGTTGATTTTAGAGGACTTGATGAGGGATTTCAACTTTT
The DNA here is from genome assembly GCF_019279795.1 of Protopterus annectens. Lineage (NCBI taxonomy): Eukaryota > Metazoa > Chordata > Ceratodontiformes > Protopteridae > Protopterus > Protopterus annectens. Next base: position 408,182,559 of record NC_056732.1, read on the forward strand.
TGTTGAGGCTAATAAGGGAGTTTTTCCAATCTTGGGACTTCACCTTTTTCTGCAACAGTTTCTTCCTTGTGTTGTAGAGTTTATTAATGGCAGGGGACCACCAGAGGAGACCATCTTGGTTCTGTTGGATATGACTAGTTCCATGCATTTATGTACATGTTCGTACAGTGCATTGGTATATGATTTGGCAGCCATGCAGCTATTTTCCATTGGCATGGGTGCTGTGAAGTTAGCCACCTCTTTTAGGATTCCAAAGAGAGCTTTGGAGAAGTTTTTCAGGGTAGTTACCTTTGTGGGGGTGTGTGAGTGAGATGTGGATTTCCATGGTGATTAGTTTATGGTCGAATCTGACCAGGGAGGAATTCACTATTGGTGTAGAGCAATATTCGGCCATGTTAGTAATAGCCAGGTCAAGGATGTTGCTTCCTCCAGTGGCGGTCAGAATGAGCTGGTCCAGGGCATTGGAATTGATGAATTCCAGGAAGCGTTGGGCCAGTATATTGGTGCTTGAGTAGTTTTCCCAGTTGATGGAGGGACATTTGATGCAGATGTCCACTGCTATTGGGTTCTACTCCAAGCCAGCTAAGCAAGGCATGATAGTTGTTTACTGCCTGTACTGTACACATACATGTCTCTCAAGTGTCACACTGTCACAGAATGCAATTACTATTGCGTAATCCCACTGTCACAGATATATTATCCACATATATATGTAAATAGCAAAGTCATAGTACATCAGCCCATAGTACACCTTGGTAGTTATATAGGTAAACCTGATGTGCAAGTGTTCTGTGTAGTTGTGTACCTGCAGTTGTTACTACTTGGCCCATACTATCCCATGTGGATAGCTTGAGAGGTATGTACATGCTACAGCAGCTATAGGGCACTTTTACACATAAATGCCAAGAAATGTATAGTTATCCCCTTTGGGAAAAAACATGTACCCGTGAATTACCACATAGGTGGCAGTACACTAAACACCAAAAGTGTGATAAGAGACTTAGGGACACAGGTGGACAGTGGTCTCACCTTCCATAACCACGTCACAACAGTCAGGAAATCCTTCTATGTGGCACACCTTATCACTAAGAGCTTTTCATCCAGAAAAAAGGTCATTGTCCCACTGTACTCATCCCTCATTAGACCCATTATAGAATACAATGACCCATTTGGTATGTACCTCTCAAGACATCTGCAACAACTGGAAAGGCTGCAGAAATACCTCACTAAAAGAATCACAGGCCTAAAGCAGATGCCCTATGCTGACCATTTAAAAAAACTCCAGCTATACTCTGTCGCATATAGTTTACTCAGAGGTGATCTCTGCTTAACATATAAGGCCATATCAAACCCAGAGCTGTTGGACATGCTAAACTTAAAGAAATCCCAATCCCTCAGAGCCACATGCTCCAGAGATCTAAACCTTGTCATCACAGTAAACAAAACATGCTGGAGGGTTAGGTTCCTGACCCATGGATTCCCCAGACTTTGAATAGACTGCCCATACATGTCAAGCAACGCGCCTCTTTGGCCCTCTTCAAAAGGAACCTTGATAATTGGATGGGATATAGGAAATTCACCCCGGGGATCATGTCAGTCACCCTGCTAGACAGGGGTCCAGGGAAGTAAATACTGTGGGAAGAAATAGCCAGGGAATTGTTATGACTAGGCTTGTATAGGCCCCAGGGCCAATAGCCTAGTACCAACCTATGAACCTATGATAGTCCTGTCGAGTAGATAGCAGTACTGTTGTCAACCATATAGCCTACAATGGTATTAATGGACTGTATTGCTCTCTCTCCTCACCCCTTATCTTCAAATAGTTATTATTGTTATGCATTGGTTATGGTTTACTATTAACATATGTTGTTCCACAAACTTTATTTTGGGGCATATGTTTTATTATTGTCATGTATTATAATGGTTGCATATTAACATATCTTGTTGAATTACTTATCCTGTTGGCCATATGCTGTAACTGTTATTGACATGCTGTTAATATACTGACTGTTCTGTTAGTCATTGTTGTGGTTCACATAATATGAATTGATATGTAATAGGGTTATTTCCAATGTTCTGGCATGCTGTTATTACTAACAATGGTTTTGTTCATAATTAACCTAAATGTATTGCTTCACCTCCATAACCACAGCATGTCAGGGTAGGCCAGTTCCTGCTGATCTACCTACCCTACCTTAGCCAGCCATGGCACCTGGTGCTAGCACATCTGGGACCTAAGCCAGTGGTGCATGTGCCCCCTCTGCTGGCCCTGCACCACCTTTGGGTGAAATGGCCTCAGGGGATGGGGCCGTTGCCCCCCTGGGAATGGTGGCAGAGGGGCGGTAGTCACCCAGGATTGACTATCAGCCGTGGTGTGCAAGATTGTTCATAGGAGCTATGAACTTCACCTACACTGGATTGAGGGCAGACTCGACAAACCATTGGGGTCCACTGGCCCTGGAACCCAGTCTCCAGCACAGCCACCTTTGGGGCAATGTGGACTGCCCAAGGGTGGGGACATCACTCATGCTGCTACTGTCTGGAGGCACATGCACTTAAGATTCTACAACACCATCCCCATCCAAGGTGTTTACACCCCTGATGTGTCACACACTGCCCCTGTCTGCTGTCTTGTTTGTCTGCAATTGCATCCTGTTCTACCCAACTTACCTCCCCACACATACCTATATCCCTTCCCCAACATTCCACTTTCTTATTAAAAAAAATGGGCTGGGCACCTGTCCCACAAAAAAAAAAAAAAAATCACCCCATACATAGCTCTCCATTTTGCAAGTGTCCACTGGACACAACTAATTTGGTCCAATTGGCTTGACAACACATTTATGTTGTCCTCACCCCTCTCTCTGGGGATTGAGAGTCCAAATTCATACACAAAATCTGTCAAAATGCACAACTGTTGCTGTACAAGAAAGGGAAAGCTATGGTCCTTCCCTACACCCATCCTGCACATCCCTACCTGCCTTTTACTATGTTTTTCCCCCACTTGCCCCCATTTTACCACTGTCCTATTACCCCCTTTTTCATTTTAAATTTGTAGTGCGGGTTTGTGAGGAGCTGTGTCGTGCTACTATGTGGTGCATCGTGCAAACCCATTCAAACCTGCTTAAAAGTGATTTAATGTGCCTTAATGATCTTATGTGTTTCTCACAGTGTTAGGCACATGTACAAAATAATCACCCCTGCCAAGTCTTGAACCCAGGCCCCAGTTAACTACAGTCTACTGCACTAACCTACTAGGCCTCATAGTTCTTAATTAAAACAGGTGTTTCCAGCAATACATACTGATTGTCACTGACAGAATGAAATCAAACCTAATGTGACAAATGAGAGTGTACCTGGGACGCTGATGCAGAAATACACCAGTAGACAGCAAATGAAAATAATAATAATAATAATAATGGCAGTACATGAGGCCTAGGATAGCAGGTAAATGTTCCCTTTTACCTGCGACATCTTCAAACATACCTGTTAAGGCATCAGTGGCAGTGTACATATGTGCAAATGGGACCCTGCTGCAGAACAACTGCCTTTGAAAGCCATGCACATACTGATGGAGGCAGACAATGTGTGTCACAGCCTGTATGCCAGCACATATATCTGGCAAATACACCAGTCTGTTAAATTCCTTGTATACAGAACATTTTGTCACACACAGTCTTGGGTTCGAATCCAGTGTAATGCACTTCAATTACATTGTTGTGAACAAAGCAAGTAATGACTGACTCATGCAATTTTAATCCCTATAGGTTACTGCTACTGAATTATTAGCTACCCACTTTTGGAATTCACAGGCCTAACTATATCTTGCCTACTACTCTGCTATTGGCACTGTTGTATAACAGATGTACCTTAAGCACATGCCTCGATTGGACAGTAATGGTTACCCTTACCCTGGCTCTGCTGTAATGACAGGGCTGCCACCACTGCCACAGTTACACGTATAGCTTGCAGGCCTCCAAAGTGTTCACACTCCCCCCCTCACCCATTCTGTCCTAGGCAGCAGCAGCAGCTGCAGTCTGGAGCATACATGACTATATGTTAAGGTAGCTGCTACAGACTGACCATACCTCCCAAGCCCCTATAACAAGGGATCTAGACACAACCATACATAAAGGGGGGCAAAGGCCCAGAGATAGGTACATGTTTCACAGTTTACCCCTACAAAGATAGTAAGTTGATAGAATAGCAGCTACTGCATTACTATGCATATTCTGATGGTTATGAAGTGTGACACTCACATGTCCCTCTCCCCCTTCTGACCTCAACCCACAATGTTTGTCAATGACCTGCCAGATGACCACACTGTCATGGGACACTGACCAAACATATGAGGCAAAACTGTGGACATACTTCATACATCAATACAGTGGACAGTATTTGCACTTACCGTCTGTGATGCTGTAATCTTCACACTTCAATATTGTCCATGTCAACAACAAAGAAAGGGGCCAAGGTCTACATGAAGGCCTTATATATTGCACTGTGGTGCCATGTCTAATTATAGTGCAATTCAGCTGTTTTGGATGCAATTAGCAATTCTGAGCCACAGACTGGTGCACAGGCAATTACCTGTTAATGAACATTACCTACAAAAGACAAGCAACTGCTTATGGGGAGCAGGTCTGTATGTGGTTTTACTCACACAGATAGCGTATGTGGAAAGCATTTGCAGAGGAATGCTTCAATAAAAAGAATACATCACTCTACTAGGTATGTACTACAATTTTCCATAAAAGGGGATGCAGATGGGAGGATAGAGGTATTGGGGAATAGGGATTAAAACAGCAGGCTTATATTAGATCTATGATAATGACATGGCAGTGATATTCTGCTGTCCAACACCTACGGACATGCTGTCCAACACCTACAGGCATATCTCTCAATTGTCCCTGCTTTGAATCACATCTCTGCTCTGTCCCTGTCAATCTCTCCTACAATTGTCAGCTGTTGTAGTAAAGATAGTGGATTATATGTAAGACATATAGTGATAACAGCTAAGGGTGTACACTCCATAACATCAAATGATGTACTGTAATTCACCTCCTTTCAGTCTGGCAATGTCACACATAAATAGTACTAACATTGTAAAAGTTTCCCTGAATGTCCCTGATGTACTCTGGCTAAGTCCCTGTTTCATGGACATTCATCCCTGTCTGCCTGAGAGATATGCCTGACATACCTCTCAATCTCCTACAGTAGGAAATCAGGACAAATCCATATGTAATTGGAGGACAAAGGCCCAAACACAGTCACAAAGAATACACAGTGGCCATACAAAGTAAGAATATGATTAGAGTAACAGATATTACTGTAGCATAAATGTTGTCTGAGGGGTCTGAAGGGTGACAGATTCTGTTTCAGTTTTCTGACAGCAACCATCAATCAGTGAACAACCATTTGTCAGACATGCACAAGTTTGTGCAAGAAGGACCACAGCTGTGAGGCAAATATGGTGACATTCTGTAAACATCTGCATAGCTGAGTATATGATGCCAACAGGGAACATATACAACAGTAGGTTTGCATTGCTGTCTGTCAATGTGGCACACTGGTGTGGCTGGACTGCCCCCATATAGTTGCTGGAATAGCACACTGCTAGGTGTCCGACAGTGGCCATGTCACATATTAGTGGAGATTTACCCATAGGGGACACACCACAGTATACTGCAGTGATGGCTGTAGAGACATACAGCAGAATCTGTCACAGCACACAGGGACATTACCCAGTAGACCTTTTCTACCTGGGCCTCCACTGAAAATGGGCACTTTCTGGCCCAGTGGACTCCCCCGGTAATCAAACCGAAATAAATAAATAAATAAATAAATAAAATAAAATAAATAAATAAAATCTTGGTGATAGCCACACATGTAGTGTGTCACCAAACTGTGGGGTATGACGTGTGAGGGAGCAGTGGATAGTGCAGGCCAGTGTGTAGGGTCTGTACATAGTGGACATCCATGTATCTGGTTCTGTAATGTGTTCTCCTCTTATTATCTTGCAGGAACGATGTACTGATGGAGACATTCTCCATTTTCATTTGCAGAAAATGATGCTATATTGGATACCCTCAGACTCAACCATCACATCCTGCTGTCAGGGGGTCACCACAATCATGAGCAGTGGGCAGCATTGTGGGCCGACCTTGTGAGAGCTGCTAATGATATTGGCCAACAGGATAGGACCTATGAGCAGGTTCAACACCGGGACCAGACATAGTCAATGCCACACATCAAAGGGCAGCTGCTGTTGCCAGGGATTGTGCTGCCACCGGTGGTGAGCCTGCAACAGAACAACCACTCTCAGCCTCAGAGGAATTCCTGGTGAAGATAGGATCAACCCACAGCTCCCAGCCAACCAACACGCCACACATCCTGGAGGTGGGTGCCACAATGTCCACATCAGAGGAGTGTCCAGGTAAGCTGACTATGTTTATCAGTATAATACATTATCAGTCATTGTGGCAGGCTCTACAGACCAGTACATGGATGTCAGGTCTGTCTGTATTGGAGGGTGGTTGGCTTTTACCCACAGTTGTGCACACATACTCGGAATGTCACCAATATAGTCAGTATTACATTAGCTACTGTACATGTGGATATATGCAAATATTACCTTGTAACACTGCAACATTTGGTTTTGCTGACAATACCTCTCCCTCACCTTTTCACAGGTATGTCAGGTGTGGCCGGAGTTTGTGGTCCTGTACCTGGTAAGTGTGATACTGTTGTTTTGCCAGATCAGATATACCCTATGAATGTTAAGGGCTGCCATTTTACCTTTTGCACAACTGTTGTGCTTAGCTAGAGTAGAATAATTGTATGTTCCATTTCAGAGCAGTTAACTACAGTGCATAGCCTAGCGAATGACAGGTGTGTATTTGTACAAACATCAGCATGTTTGCACTTATAGTTATGAGGAACTATGCAGCCTGCTATACATGAGGCAATTACTCCAAGATGCCCATTCAAACACAGTAGGGAGAAGGTACATACCTGAGGCAGTGCTGCTACAACTGGCATATTGTCAAGACAGGTGTACTGGGTTTTATGTGTAGTTCTGTCACATACACTGTCATATTACATACCTTACAGGTGTATTGAACTGGTAATGTTACCTGGATGTAGGTGGCATGCATGCTATACAGAGCCTGGGTTGTCTGTGTATGTTGTGTGTGTGTGTGTGTGTGTGTGTGTGTGTGTGTGTGTGTGTGTGTGTGTGTGTGTGTGTGTGTTGTGTATGGGATCAGAGATGAGAAGATGTGGGACATGTAATGCAGTTGTGGATCTACAACTGTATGAGTCTATGTGGATTGCCATACATAATAGTGTAGGTGGTAATGTACTGCTTTTGTTTTGCTTCTCACAGATGAACAGGGGGGTTGGAGTCTGTCCCCCTCACAACCTGATGTCAGTGTCTCATCAGACTCTGATGATGATGGTAGCCATAGTGAGGCACAGGTGGAGTTGTTGGTGGCTGAATCTGTCCCAGAGGTTGACATCCCTCTCCTGCCCCCATTATCCCTGCACACAGTCAGTATGCCCACATATACCTAGTCACCAGAGGCCACAGATATTGGACAGTTAGAGGGTGGTGACATGGTACAGGACAGTGTGAGAACTATGGTGTCAGTGAATGTGGACACTGGCTATAACCAGAGAGCTGGCGAGGTCCCACACAGGCAGATTGACAGAGGTGCTCAAAGGAGAAATGCTGCCTATCCATTTCCTGTTGCAGGTGTCTCATTGTGGGTTAGTCACCGCATGTTTTGGGTTGTCATGGAGGCACAGACACGAGCTAAATGCAATACCAGATAGATGCTTAGGGTTATGGATGCAGCAGTCTGACATCCGTGACTGCCTCCACCACATTGGTGATACTATGGAATGTTTCACTGATGTAGTGGACAGATTGTAGGCTCAGACAGTGTCTGTCTTTGAACACACATTGTGCTGGAACATGTGGTTGGTCATCGGACACATGAATGTAGACCAGAAACACCATCTGCTGGGAGTCCATGTGGCCATGCACACTCACGTTCCCATAGTTGCAGTACCTCCAGTGCTATAGATGGAGGTGTGCTGTCCGCACCATGATGTGGTAGGCCATGGGCACATGTTCCTGAGTGGTCCCATGAGGGACACAGGCCCAGCAGATAGCAGTCACCTCAGGTATTAGCACCACATCTGACCTTGGGCATGGTGCTGCCCATGCTACTCATGGAGAAGCCAGTTCCCATGTTCATGACTAGAGATGGTGAATTGTCCACTCTGCCATGTATGGTCCACAGCTGTTCCCCATACGCACATGTAGGGCTGGCACTGAGCTTGACTGTGTACATGCACACACTCCAACACCACTGTCACATGCAGGTCACCCTACAGACACACATGACACCTCTTCATGGCCCATGTTACCAATACCCCTTCCTGACTCAAACACATGCTGTCAACTGTTTGGCACAGCCTAGGCCTCCAGCACCCCCACACCACACCCTGTGCATATGATACCTGTGCCACATTCCTGCCATCCCATGCCATCAATGAGGGGACCTGCATATATGTATCTGATGCACAGGGTGACTATATACCTTTACATGTGTTCCTGTAGTGCAGTAGTGTTATGCCATGGCAGTTGTGGTCCATGACAGGTACTGTATGCTGGCATGTGTCAGGACTACACATAAAACATTGTATATCTTTGTTGCCTGATGGTACACTGGCAGTAGTGTTACAGAATGACAGGTGTGTCATGGAGCTGTGTATGTTTTTGTCCCAGGAGTCAAAGTGGTGCAACTATGGATACATGGTGGCAATACAGTGGCGCATCTTTAACAACTGGAAAGGCCACAGAAATACCTCAGTAAAGGAATCACAGACCTAAAGCAGATGCCCTATGCTGACCATCTAAAAAACTCCAGCTATACTTTGTCGCATATCATCCTGGTGATCTCTGCTTAACATACAAGGCCATGTCAAACCCTGAGCTGTTGGACATGCTACACTTACAGAAATCCCAATCCCTCAGAGCCACATGCTCCAGGGATCTAAACCTTGTCATCACAATGAACAAAACATACTGGAGGGATAGGTTCCTGACCCAGAGACTCCCCAGACTCTGCAATAGACTGCCCATGCATGTCAAGCAGAGTGTCTCTTTGGCCTTATTCAAAAGGAACATTGAAGACTGGATGTGAGATAGGAAATTCACCCAGGAGATCATGTCAGTTGCCCTGCTAGATAGGGTTCCAGGGAAGTAAATATTGTAGGAAGAAATAGCCAGGGAATTGTTATGGCTATGCTTGTATAGGCCCCAGGGCCAATAGCCTAGTACCAACCTATGAACCTATGAACAGGATGGCAATGTAGCACAGCAGAGATATGATCTCAACAAGGTATGCCAGTATATGTGCATGGCTCCCAAGGTGCATATGTCTAGAACATTGTGTCATGGACAATGGGGACAGTCAGAGTCATCATGCTTTCATACTCTGTGACACACTCTACTACTCTTGATGCATGTCACCTGGGCAGTCTGAACGTACAACTGTAGATAGTGGCAGACATCAATTATGCTTATGTAGAGGAGGGCACTTTAGGGCCAGCTGCTAGTCAAAGGGCGATAAAATGCATAACCAATGCACAGGGGTAGGCCACATGGGCATGTCTCTAGTGCTGTCAGGGGACATATTTACACACACACACACACACACACACACACACACACACACACACACACACACACACACACACACACACGTTGGATGCTGTGAGATTAGAACCCCTATCTATCTACTATTATGTACTATAGCTTGTAGTACTTATCACAGCGCCAGGCTGTTTATCTGATAATACTTTGTCAGCTAGTGCTCTTAGAGTGGATGACATCAGCAGGCCTTGTAACAAAGACCAATGTTGAGGCCAGCAGCTAGTCAGTGGGCATAAAATGCATAACCATTGAAGAGAGATAGCCCATAGGGGCTTGTCTGACATTCTGCATGGGGATATATTTACACACACACACACACACACACACACACACACACACACACACACACACACACACACACACACACACACACACACGTTGGAAGCTGTGAGATTAGATCCCCTACCTATCTAGTATTACATACTATAGCTTGTAGTACTTATCACATGCATCACGGAGTTTATCTGTTTTTAGATAGTCAACTAGTGCTCTTAAGGTGGATTACATCCACAGGCCTTGAAAGGAATTTAGAGGCCATCAGCCAGTCACAGGGCCATAAAATGCATACCATTGCACGGAGACAGGCCATATGAGCATTTACATAGTGCTGTGAGGGGATATATTGAGACACACACACACACACACACACACACACACACACACACACACACACACACACACACACACAGTTTGAGGATGTAAGATTAGAACTTCTAGCTATCTAGTATTACACACTACAGCTCACAGTACTTATCGCACATGCCACAAGTTATGCCTGTTGTATATGTTGATGCAGGCACAGTCCTTGTGGAGTATGCAAAGAGGCCTTGTGTTAGACAGCATGTGTGGCCTGCAGAGTGATACTACTTGGTACTGTTATTGTCTCTCGAGTCCTAGGGGTGGCCTATCTGCTAATATCCCTGCTATGTGTGTACACTTATCAGTCTGGCCATATGTGGCTGTTTGCAGTTTGATAGGCAGACATGTGGCCAGGGCACCCATTGTACATTACACCACCAGTGTACCTATGTCTGTCTGCAGGGTGACAGCCTGCAGTCTCAGGGGTCTGTGAGTGAGCAGATTATGTACCATTGTGGCCTTGGTCTGGTGCCATTGGACAGCTGTTGTGACTTGTATATGCAGATAATCCCAGCATTCAGGGGGTAGGTGGGAACATTCATTCATTCCTGCCCATATCTATTTCAATCTGTATAACAGGGTTGTCTCCTTCAATGTAGTTGTGTGTGTCAGTAATGTAAATGGGTTCTGTAGATGTATGTGTGGTGTCTATGTATCATTATACTTTATATAGCTATATATACGTCTTGTTATCACATATATATGTGTCACATACTGATAGAAACAGTAATCAAGCATGAGGGGGATAGGGAGAGACAGATATGTATATGTAGCTGTATGTCTGGACAGACATATTTCCACATAGCAGGTCTGTAGGCAGTAGAGGCAACAGACTTGGGCTTAAGTTAGCTAAGTGTAGGAACATGCCCAGTATGGTTGTACTCCAGCCTGGGATTATTGTGTGCTGCATGCTATTGGCTGCTGCACCTGTTACCACAGTTCTGAAGTTGCCTGATACTGTCCAAGGCATTCCCCAGCTGTTTGTTGACCTTAATATGTGACTCAAACTTCAGACTGTAGAGAGCTTCACAGACTCTTGCTGCATATATTTGGCCCATTTCACATAACATTGTTGTTTTCTGGCAAATAGTGGCAACTCAATCAAGATTGAAGTAAATTAATACTGACAGATATTTAAGTTTCAGACTCCATGCACAGCAGGAGAGTCATGTGAATGCAGGACCTGTTCTTCTATCCACATTCTACGCTTGTATGAGCAATTATTTAAAACCTATCCCAAGTTTTGGGCTTTGGTCCCACTTTTATTCACTTTATTTCAACAGATTTCCTGCTGCCAGAGGTTGAGAGGTATGATGTGACTGGCATACATGGTGAAACACCACACACAGGGTGACAGTCTGCATACCTCTCCCTGTACATGTTTTTGCTGAATGTCCAGCAGTTTGCCCCATATCTCTGCCATGTTCCTCATACATTTGTGGTTTCCCAGTGATATACTGTACATCAGTTGCTGACTTGCTGTACCTACTGACACATTTAACTGATGACCTTTATATCCTGCAGCTAATTTGACCTGTTGCAGCCTGCTGTTAAACTAGCCACCTGCTAGTTTACTCAGGGTGTGTATAATGTCTGTCTGTAGGTATGGCTCTTTGGGCCCCCATTCACTCTGGCTTTGTCCAGCTGTCTTGCAGTAACAGATTGAGGTGTTCTGATAGTTTGTGGGACTGCCACCATACATGTACCTCGCATGCAAAAGATGTTGCATGCTGCCAGATTTGAACCATCAATACCATCACACATGTTACTGTCCCTGGCCCATTGAGCCACACCAGATGCCAGACAGAGAGGTTTTCTCCCTCATACTACCGACAAGATAGGGAATTTTCTGGTCTGCTGGTATATAATTGCAGACTTACTGTTACAGTAGTTTGTATGGCAACTCTGATGTGTTTGGGGTGGGGGATGACCAGCCTATGCTCTGCTGGCATAGACAGTTGTGTGACTGTCCTGTGACCCCACTGTTTGGCATCTCCCTAGACTACTGTCACGGAGTTTCCAGCCATGTGGACTAGTGACTATTATGGGGCACATACTAGTGAACAGAGTACCTGTTGTCCCAAGTGGCTGTTAGATCTGTACAAGTAGCACAGTATCCCACTATATATCTTTGCAAGTAGCCCAGTAGTACAATATATATAGCCCACTATATTCCCTTTCATACATGCAGCAGGTCTATACATATGCTACCATAGTATAGTATCCCTTACAAGTGGTGTACAGGAGAATGAGTTACCTTGCAAATGCAGCAGTTGACAGACCTGTAGTTCAGGGCTGACTTGTCTGATGCAGGCAGTGCACAGCCAATACATGGTGAGGTACAGGTTGTGTGGCCTGGCTTGCATCATTTTTACTGATATGTATGTGAGTCGGAGTACAGTGTTAGCCGTGTTAGACCCTAGGGCCCTAGGTTGTCAGTGCATGTGCTATGTGTTGTCTCTGGACAACGCCAGAGCATATTGAGCATGTCTACATCTGCCTACAGGGAGAGCCTCAGGGGGTTCCTCATCTGAGTCCCCCTGTGCCTGAGTTTGTGGTGACCTAGGCACTGGTGGGATACTGTGTATCCCTTCCCTTTGCTGATCCTGCTGCAGCTGTTTCCACAGGATCATATTGTGTAGCATAGCACATACTGTGAACATCTGTGCACATGTGGCTAGAGAGTACTGCAGGGCTCCACCAGATATATCGAGGCACTGGAACCGTGACTTCAACAGCCCAAACACACACTCTCTGATGTTCCTGATTTGTACATGTGCCTCATTATGGCATTCTTTGGTGGGTGGGTGTGCATTTCTGATGGGTGTCATCATCCACGGTTCCAGTGCTTAGCCAGCATCCCCAAGTAAATGGCCGTGTGGGATGTCCCCCTAGCAAACATCTGGTACAGCTGTGATGCATGCCAGATATGGGAGTCGTGATAACTGCCAGGGCTGCCAGCACACATATTCATGATAATGCCCTGGGCATTGCACACGACCTGGAAGTTGACGGAGTGATACCCTGTACGGTTGACATAGATTCTACCTTCTTCACCGGGAGGTGCCTTGATGTGTACATGAGTGCAATCTCCAATCTATTGTACCTGGTACCTCAAGGTAGTGTGCTACATGGTAGAAGAGTTGCATACTGCTGGTCCCTCCTCAGGGGTGTGGGGAAGGTAAATGTGCTCACTGGCATGTGGTAGCACAGCATCTGGGAGCTGGTGGAGTACCTTGGAAGCAGATGCCTGTGAGACTCCCATCATGTCCCCAGTTGGTCTTTGGAAAGTACCTGTAGCTAGTATCCTAAGGGCTACACATATCTTTGTTTCCACTGGGATGGGTTCCCCTCTGTTGGTTCTGGGTCTGAGTTGAGGTCGGCAGAGCTCACGGAGTTGTTGTAGTATGTTCTTGTCCACCCTGTAGTTCTCTACAATCTCCAGCTCATGTAGCTCTTGGTAGGTTACCCTGGGCCTGAACACTCTTCTCCTTCTCAGTCTAGGCCTATGGTCAGCATCAGCAGCAGCTGCATTGACCTCAGCATCTAGCACATACATATGTAGCAGACCTGCAGCAACCCTTAGCATTCTCTAGGTTAAAATTCCCCAAGTCTGTACTCCAATGGTGTAGAGTATGGGGGGAAATCAGATTTTAGGATGTATGCATACTTTATCGTGCTTTGCTGTAGGTGTACTCTGTGTGATTGGCTAGCTGTGATTCATTCCACCTGCCAAATATATCATTACTGGGTGCAATGGCCCTAGTTTAAGTGAAACAGGGCTCACCAGTCATTAATATCTCATTGGCTTTCTCAGCCAATTTTTTTTTTTACAGGCTTCCTTGCTGAGCACTATGGAGCACCATACAAACCTGCGCCGCATAGGTAAACAAAGTTCAGCAGTCAGTAGATACACCCCCATGGCAGATCACACTCAGCATGGCTGCGCACTGTACAAGTACACTCAAATATGCTCAAACCCACTGAAACACGTGCCCCTCAGGTAAATAAAGCTTAGCAGTCACCAGACATACCCCCTGATGAGCAGAGTGGTACACCGCGCAAACAGGCGCCGCTGAGTTCCAATGAGCTTAAAAGTTTGTGGACACACCCCCTTTTGATGTCAGCTATCTCTTCTGTGGACACCAACATGGTTCTCTGCCTACACGGATGGGATCTGTGGACACAGATACCCATTTCTGCTATTCAGTAATTCCAGCTCATTTGCATACAGATATGTGCAGAGTACCTGGTAACTACATGGATTCAGGCCCTGCTTCATTAGCACCCACAGCAATCCTACATTGTGCATACTCCACACAGGGTCCTCTAATGCATTACTTTTCATACTCACAAATTCTAGTTTTTACAATTTTTAATTTTTTTTTTCCCCATAACAGCATGTTTGCACACTGCGGGGCACTGTGCAAAGATATCCAGGGTATTAAAAACATATTTTACATTATTTTCCATATGGTTTTGGACACACAGTGGTTACTTTTGCAAATTCTGTGTCCTCTATACTTTTTCTGCCACTGTAACTACACCTTTACAGCCCCTAGTGTAATTTTTTACTTCCTGCACATGGAATTTTTCTGTGTTCATTATGGACACCAGCACGGGATCTACATGACTGCCTACCTGCTTGCTGGATCACTCTACCTGCTTCATTTGCATGCACTTCACCTGCTTATGATGTGATTTGCATGCCATGTGCACTTCCTTGTTTGCATGCTCATGCACACCCCTCGGCTCCTTTTACTGGATTGCAGAGCTGCTTACTTCCATGTAAGCACCGTACCACTATGTTTACATAGCAAATAAGCCTGTGTAGGCTTTATTAAATCCCCCCTTTATCTGTTATTAATTTAGCTGCGCAATAATATATCCTATCTACTTCTGTTATGTTACATGAATTTCTGTTAATAGTCTTGATTACTGTGTTCATTTGTTTTATCAGACTTATAAAATTTGGGTCTTATTGACTTTCTGTAATCTATTTTTTTATTCAGTCTTAATAAGTATATCTATCTCTATTAAATCAAGCAACTCTTCCCTTCGTACATTTTCTTCTAAACTGAGGACACATTCTTTGTTTTCCATTTCATGCAGGCATTCTACAGAAAGTTCTAGAACATCTTCCTGTGACATATTCTGTTTAGCTGCATATTGTCAGCTATTGCTGTTTCATATGGGAACACTCTGACCTATAACTTCACAACACTGACTGCATCAGAATTTCCACCATTTCCTGTTCCTTCCCTTGCTGTGCAACTCCAACTGAACTTTTGTACTGGTTTCCTGCTGAAGGCTGAAGAGTATCTTCATGTGGCAACTGATCAGATGCTTCCTGTTCCACCTGTTTTTCCTTAATTTGGGGACTCATTGTTCCCTCATACTGTGATGTTACAGAGTTGGATTTTCTACACTAAATCCTTCACTTCAGAGGTAATTTATAACTTCAGTTTCTATTGCTTTAACTTCTCCATTACTAATCATGTTTTCTACTTTTCCCGTTTGCTATCTTATTTTTTGTATTGTAAATTTTTCCATATCTGGATGCTTTTGCCTGCATGTCTCTTCAAATATCTTTGGTGCTCCTTTTTTGTATTGATTAGCTTTGCTTTCTCCTTTGCATAAATATTGCAGCATATTATATCTCTTTCTATCCCATGGTCATATTTGTTCTTCCGATGTCTCCATCTCCACCTGTTTCTCTTTACTTTGGGGACTAATTGCTCCATCATGCTGTAACATAACACGTGTTACACTTTCTATAATAAATCCTTCACTTTGCATGTGTTTCATAACTTCAACTTCTATTTGTTTAACTTCTACTTTACTAATTTTATGTTCTATGTTCCCCCTTTGTGATCTTGTTTTTTAGTATTATGAAATTTTCCATATCTGGGTGCCTTTGTCTGTATTTCTCTCAAATACCTTTGGTGCTGCTTTTTTGTATTGATTAGACTGACTTTCTCTTTTGCATAAATATTACACCATGTCAGATCCCTATTTCTTTCCCTTGTCCATATTTCTTTTTTTATACCTTTCAAAAATCTCTTGGTTTTGTTTATATTTTTGCAGTTCCATAGTCACTTCTTTTTTGAAATCTGCAAGTATTTTTCGTTCCTCGAATTTCTCTCTTAATTTTTTGAATATCTTCTATCTGGAAATTTTGGACTTCTTGCATAATAGCAACAATGCATAATTACTTTCTTATCCTCAACAGTCCACTTTATCATCTTTATGGCTTTTTTTGCCTGTCAGGTTTTGTATTTTTTGTGGACTGCTACTAACTTCTTCAACAGGGGAGGCCATCCTCCCCCTGTGCCTGACCTAACCTTATTGTAAGAATGTTTCTGTGTCTTGAGGATTCTAAACTGTCACTTGTTTCCAGTCCCAGCACCAGGATTGGGCAATTTTTTATCTTGGGACTTGTGCATCCATCTTTTTTTTTTTTAACCTACATATGTCCATGATATATGCTATATAAAATACAGTCTATATATCAGTGTTGTTTTGGTGAGATATTGTACAAATAGGGTCTACCTTGTGAAGGTACTCACCAAGATTTGAGGATGAATTCAGTTCCAGCAATGCTATTCTCCTTTGCTTGCTGGTTTTATTGTCTCTCCATCCAGATCCCAATTAGGTTTAATTTCTCCAAGTCTTTTGGGTTTCTAATATCATGATGGGAATGGACCTCATTCCTAAGTCAAAGTATGATTAAAGTTCATGAAATTAGTATTGTTTCAGTCTTTGATGTTAGCCAGAAGTGCTCTTTGCAGCACCCGCACTATGCCCAGTACTGAATCCTCCTGCAATTCATATGGAGTTACATGTATCGGTAACATATCTAAGTACAATTGTAAATTATTTTTCATAAGATGCATTGCTCCTACTATTATTGGAACTGTCTGGGTATCCTTCTTCCACATTGCCCTCATTTCTGCCTGCAAATCATGGTATTTCATGACTTTGTGTGTCTCTCTGTATGTAAGACACTGTAGTCCCTAGGGGTAGCTGTTTCAGTGATCAATGCTATTTTTGTTTTCTTTTCATGGACTACTATATCTTGTTTTCTTGCATCTGTTTTTTGAACTGTTTGTAATGTATGATCCCATGTGATATAAACATAATTTTGTATAATGCCTTGTGGCTCATGTTTCCAATGTTTTACAGCCACTTCAATATTATAATGTTTGCACAATCCCCAATGCAATGATCTTTCCACATTCCAAAAAAAAAAAAAAAAAACTGAATACAAGGCACCAAAAGTCACCAGTAACAAAATTCCAAACAAGTGCCCTGGAAAGATTGGAAACAGCAGTCCAAACCTTTGATGCCAATATTTTAATAATAAATAACACCAACACATAAATGCCTCACAAATGACACTGCGTTTCCATCCCTAGTTTACAGACTTCATCAGATGCGGACAAAAAAACATTAACCCAACTTTTATACCCCTCTCATTATTCAACTAAAACAGAAAAATTAGTAATATAATCAGTTAATATAAAACATGTTAAAATGTTGTTTAAAAGCCATTTAAAAACTTTTTTAAAAAAACATACTGACAAAATACATCCTAAATGTGCATCTGCAAAAATATACATTTCTCTAGTTAAAACAATATTTAAATAATTATAAAAATGTTTTTGCATGAAACCTAAAATGCATGGTTAAAAAGTATATTAATATGTACGTTTTACACGTTGGTGAAATATTACATCCATTTTCTAACCTTAGCAATTAATTTTTCAAAACAATTTAATGCTTACCCCATAAGAGAATTCTCATGTATCCAAATGCCTCATAATATTATTTTCTAAGTGAGGAAGTTGCCAGTTATTAAAATGCTTTTTGTCCTTCTCTATATTGCAGTTTGGCTGCTCTCATTTTTAATGATGGGGCAATGGAAGTATTCTCATTCAAAGCAGGTAGAACAGTGGATTGCAATGCTATTTGCCACCATAACTCCCTGTATTCGATTTTTCCTTCCAGAGCCCCCCTCTTATTTCCTTCTTTACTTCTTCTAAAACAAAAAATGAGTAGCGTGCCTTTTTACATTCCCTCAAGTGTTTATATAAAGCATTTGTGTCTTTCTTGGTTTGTATATCCTTCTCAGCTCACGTTCTGTTTTCCCTATATAAAATTAATCACATTCTTCGCAGCTTGCAAGGTAAATTAACCTAGAAGAATTACAATTTGAAAATTCATTGCCAATTATTAACTTATTTCTACTAGCTAGGAATATTTTTTCTTTGTTCATGATGTAACTACATTGTGAGCACTGCCAACACTTATAAGTCCCTTTCTTCCTTCTTACCATCTTTGTGGTCACCTTCTAAAAAACATTTAAAATTTTGGGAGTTTTTATAAATCACTTTTAATGTCTCCTTGGGAATGTCCTCTAAATCAGTAAACCCCACAACTCTTTCCCACCCCGTTTTCATAATTTTCTTAACCAAACCAGCACTAGCATTAAATTCTAGTACCACAGCATTCTGAAAATCATCTTCAGGTCCTGTACCCAATCCTGTTTGATTCATTAATAACTCACCCAAAATAGGTTTGAATTTTTCTTTCCTACCTGCATTGATTTCATTCCTAACTTCTTGGATCACCTCTGTTGTATAATCCCTTTCTTTAAATAATTTCTCCAATAATTAACTCTCTTTGACGAAGTCCTCATCTCCAGAAGTCATTCTGCTTGCATGCACATATTGTTCCTTAACTATGTTCCTTATATAATGAAAGGGGTGCGCGCTGTCATAATGTAGGTTGGGAATGGAAAATGTGGACTTTCTAAAAATCTTAGAATTAAATTTGTTATTCATTTTATAAATTTCTACATCCAGATAGTGCAGCCTTTCATGGGAAAAATTATGTGTAAAACCTAAAAATGTAGTAGTATTGTTCAAAACGGTTATAAATTCTTGTAATTTCTCAAGGGAATCCATTCATAAAATACATATGTCATCCAAAAACCTTCTGTAGAGTGTCCAACAACTTGAACAAATGGACCTCAATATGTATTTTTCTTCCCATTTTGCCAAAATAAGATCGGCATAAGTCGGGGCACATGCTGCATCCATTGCCAGTCCCTGTATTTGCTGATAAAATTCTCCCTTGAAATATATAAAGTTATATTTTAGAATCAGGTCCATGAAGCTTAAACAGACCAACTGTTCATTCTGTGTAAGCTCACCATCCTCAAATATAACTTCTTCCAACATTTGTAAACCATCAGTGTGTAGACTACTGGAGAATAGGTCGACTACATCTACTGTAACAAAAATAACATCTTCATTGTAGAGCTCATTTTTCATCTCCCTTAAGAAATCCCAATAACCCCCCAGAATCATTTTCCTTTTTAGCCATAGCTTCTTAAGCTTCATATCTACATATTTTGCTAAGGTTAAAGTCTTTGACCCCTCATCAGAAACTATCGGCCTTAAAGGTGGGTCCATCTCATTTTTTATGAATTGTCAGTATTCTAAATATTGATGGAATTCTTGGTTTGTCTACTTTTAAATAGTTATGTTTTCTGATCTATTTGCCCTTCTAATAACATATCATGCAGAACCATATCAACCTTCCTATATGCAATATTAATTTAATTTCTAGATACACGTGCATTTGTTGGTATTGTGATGCCCGTGCACTGGCCCAGCAATCAAGGAGCCTCAGTCCTCACCACTAACACCAGTGAGGGGCATCCATATAGGGAAAGGACAATAAATACATACACAGTAAAGTACAATTTTCCTTAAGAGCACACAGAGATCACAGTCAGTCTGGGTGTGGTTTCTTCCTTTCTCTCCAAGTCCCCAATAAGACTCCCCACTGGCACAGCTATAGGGTCCAGAACTCAGCCTAGTGGGCAAGCCAAAACCTCCAGCACCCTCTCTGTCCAACCAGTGCTTCGTGTCCCTGCCCAAGTAGCTGATACACACACACTTTGAGATAAGAGATATATACAACCACACAGACACTCCTGGGGAAGGCTGGCACAGGTTCTCTTGCTGTGCCTCTTTTACCCAGACTATATGGTAGTACCACTTGCCACCACCCACTAATATTTATCAGTTACTAAAAGGCCCTTATGAAAGTGTGTCCAATTATACTGTGCAATATTATTATCCAAATGGTAAGTGCAACTGAACAGTCAAGGCTTATTTGGAGTGGCTTGGCCAGTATCACTATATACATGCAATGTACTCTTAGAGCTTAAATTATCTCTACACAAAACAGCCACAGTTGAAAGGTTTAAAAATATTTAATAATAAGTAATAAAGACACAAGACAAAACTTCTTACTACACAGTGCTAGTCAAGAGTTCAGAGATCACAGAGAAATACTTAAAATAATACAGTAGAAAAGTTCTGACATCAATACAGAAAAAATAACTAATCTTCCTAGTTCCTAGCTATATCTAAGAGAAAACACAGTTCTAAAATAAACTTACATATAGAACATAGGCAGTGCTGGTGAGTTAGATGTTCTCAAGACAAATGCTAAATGCCCTCATTCTTTCTGTCCTTAAATTGATAACACAGTACCACTGATTCATTTCAGATTACATAATTTCTTTCTTGTTCCCAGGCTAAAAGAATTTCAGAGGTTGATAGCCCTTTTGATCTTACAACTGGTCAGGAAGCCAGAGCAATAAAAGAAATTATACATGTAAATTGTAGCCATTAACTCTGGCCTTAAAACAATAGGCAGAATGCCTTCCTCTAGAAACCTGGGCTCTGAGTTTTAGATCAAAGAATTTCACAATGCTTGACTTATCAGCTTTCTTACAGTACAGTGCACTGTTGTTACATTTTTTTCAGTTCAACATCCAATACAGTCTTTTCACATTTAAGAGAATAAGTTGTGGCTTACATTAATATTTACAAATGACAGAATTATCTACAAAATTCTATCTTACTAGGCTGGCAGCCTTCACCTGTCTTCACAAGTATCCATAAGTATCTCATTAATTTTGCCCTCATATGTTAATACAGACATAATAACAATACCCCCTCCGTTGTCGGGTTTCATTACCATGATTTTGCTATTCTTCCTTAACTCAGCTAAAATATTATTTTCTTTCGAATGTAAGCTTGCCTAATATTTAAGTCTTGAAAATGATTTCCTAATTTCATTCTCTATAACTTGTTCAAAGTTTTTTAGCTGCGGGTGTAGGGGGGGTTGAAGATGCTCTTTTTCTTTAAAACTGCATCAATTTACTTTGTTGTGGTAGCAGTAGCCCTAAATTTATCTTCCTCACAAACTACATAAGGTCCAAAATCACCTTAGTGAGATCATCCTTCTTTTGGGGGATAAATTTTAAACCTTTAGACAAAAGACTGAAATGTTCATCAACCAGTTCCACGTTACTAAAATTATATTACTCTTTTATATATATATATATATATATATATATATATATATATATATATATATATATATATATATATATATATATATATATAGACTCTGTGGTCTTTCTACATTATTATGCCTTTCAGTATACACTCTTGTCATTAGTATATCACAACCAGCAACAAGATGTGCGACTGTTTCCAATTCTGTTTTGCAAAACCTACATGTACAGGATATGAAATAGGATGAAGTAATGGCCAGAGAGATTGAAACAAAGTTAAGAAAAGCTCCAAATTGGAAAACCCCAGGCCCAGATGCAGTACCTAACTTCTGGCTAAAAGTATTAACATCTTTACACGAAGATTTAGCCATGAGTAAGAACTATCTGTATGCGCACCCCGGATATACACCAACTTAGTTAACAACAGGAAAAACAATACTCCTACTTAAGGTCAAACCTGCAAGCTGTTCTAAAAACTATAGACCAATAGCTTGCCTTCCGATGATGTATCAACTATACACTGGAACTGATGCAGACGGCGTTTATAGTCATTTAAAAGAAAACTCAGTCATGGCAGTAGAACAAAAGGATAAGAAAAGAAAGTCATATGGAACAAAGGATAATCTGTTGTTAAATGTAGTCATAATGGAGAACTGCAAAAAGGAGAAGAGTCTAAATATAGCATGGATAGACTGCAAAAAAGCATTTGACAGTACCCACATTCATGGATAAAAATGCATAAGATACACTGTACACTGATTGATTACATTACATTGACCATAAAACAGTGGCAAACTACTTTGCAGTTAAGCCATGATAAGGGACAAATTATTATTCCAGGCATAAAAATTTAAAGGGGGGGTATTCCAAGGTGACTCTTTGTCTGCTCTTTTGTCTTGCCTTTAACCCATTAAGCTGTCTACTTAACAGATTAGGTCATAGCTAAAGTTTGGCAACCAGAAAATAACGAAGTGTAAAGACTTCCCATCTTCTTTTTGTAGATGATTTAAAACTGCATAGTTCACCAGATGAGGAACTGAAAGCACAACTGCAAATGGTCAAAACTTTTTCAGATTATATAAGGATGTTATTTGGTCTTTATAAATGTACAAAAGCAACCTTTAAAGCAGGAAAGCTGCAGCATGAAGGAAACATCAGCCTGGGACAAGAATGTGATATAAAAGAACTTGAGCAAGAGGGAGTGTATAAATATTTGGGAATTGAAGGATCAACAATAAAACATGAATGAATGTGAATAAAACTTAGGATTATTTTAGAAGACTAAAATTAATACTGAAAACAGTGCTGACATCCAGGAACAAAGTCCAAGCTATAAACTAATTTGCTCTGTCTGTCCTAACTTACAGATTTGGAGTGATTGACTGGCCCCAAAAGGTGTTGGATTGGCTGGACAGTAAAACAAGAAGGATGCTTCATGTTTATTAAATGATTTATAAAAATTGTTGTATACCAAGACTACTCCCCATTATGAAGAGGTATGGGCCTCCTCAAAATTGATTACATGTATAGATCTGCAATTGTAGAACTGCATACATATCTGCTTACCCCACAAGAAATGTAGTGAAAGTTTTAAAACATGAGGAGAATAAATCTAAGATGAGTTCCCTGCTTAGTTTAGCAGAAGAATATCAGTGTCAAGTGGGAATGGAAATCAAACCAGAAGTAGATAAAGATCAGGCAGCAGCTGTGTCATAAAACAAAAGAAAGGATATAAGTTGAAGGATTAGATGAGAAGGCAAGAAATGTGGAAAATGCACAAATATATTTGCAAGTATAGAAAATTCTTGGAACAATCTCATGCTGATCAGGATTGAATGTAGGAATGGTTAAGGAGAGGTGAATTTAAACCAAAAGACGAAAGGTTAATTTTGCCGGCCCAAGATAGACATTAAGGACTTCTCTCATTGTAATCTAAGATCACTTTCACTGCCATAATCTCCTTTTGAAGCCCCCATCATAAGCTTTCTTGTAGTAATCACAGTATCTGTGTTTTACTTCAGACACTCTGGAGATCCCTCCATGCCTATCTAAGAAGAAGTGAATCCTATGCAGTCTTTCATGGAGCCTTTAAAAGCTATTTGTATCAGCACATATAAATCCTTCCAATATGACTACTTCCTATGTTGTTTTTTACAAATCAGAGATTTATTGTTTGTCACAAGACAGTGTAGTTATCAGAAGTACTTCATAAAGATTACAAATACAGTATTAACCACACAAAGATATGGTATTAACAGGATAATACATGTAATTTTTAATTTTATCATCAGAACAAGTCACTATCATCATAGCAATATCAGATACCACAAACAGACAGATTGAACTAAGTAGCGTAGAATAAAGTTATACACATTTGAATCACTATAGGTCATAACTCACTGGGTAAAAAGTAAAAGCAGTATATGCAAGCAGAGCACTCCAGCTGAATCCTGCTGAGATCTTGAGAATTAGAGAAGTGCCAATGATAATAACATGCATTACTAAATGCCATTTGCAATGAAATCAAATGGAATATTCATTTGGAATATTCGCTTACAACATATTATATTCACATATTTCTATACATTAAGAAATATTTCTGAATCCCTTAAATTTTTTGTAAATATTTTCCCAATGATAAAGCATGCTCACTCAAGTTACTCCAAAACTTTGAAAAGTTTTCTTCCCATTTTAATCAGTGCTTAATAATGAAACATTTGAGGTGAACCGAGATTAAAAAAAATATATAACTATCTGAGTCTATGTTCTACTATGGCCACAGGCCTTAATGCAGGATATTTAATCTATGAACTGCATGCCATAATCCAGTAATCATTTAAAGTAAACTTTTCACTGGCAGTTTCATATGTTAATCAGACATCTTGTCCAGCTTACATACTACTTGGAACACTGACTGCGCAACACACAACTGCTCATAACTAGTATTATTATTATTATTTTACATTATTTCTGTTTAAAATAATTTCACTTTTTGAATACCTATTTTACATGCATAATGTAGAGAATAATAAACTATGTTTTGTGAATGTCTATAAAAAAGATAACTATCTTTTACTTCATGGTACTCTATGGCTATACCTTATAGGTGGTTATACCAGCTGCAGTCTCTTTTGTTATTGATAATTGTACAGTTCACTAGACTGCTCAAAAGAAAGATCCAGACTGGTTGAATAGAGTAAAAAAACAAAAGCTATGAATTAAATCTGTGACTGCATTTTCCCACATAACACATATCCAGCCGATGGTATAATGTCTGCATTGCTGAAAGTTTGTAGGGGGTTAGACGTGCATTATGCAGCAACATAAATTAATGATAAATGAATGATAAGCATTTGTAAGTATTGTTCCTGATCACAGACCAATCAGAATGAACATTTATCACATGAAGGCATGAAGACCACTCATAAGATCATGGGAAGTTACTAGGCTAATGGCCCTAGGGTCCTTACAAGCCTAGCCAAGTTCTGCCCTTATTTTCACAATCAGCACCTATTGCCCTTGTCCAAGAGAGACACAGGTGGAAGCCCCTGGGTGAATTTTTGGTGAGCTTGAAGAGGTCCAAAGAGGTGCTCTGTTTTACATGAATTGGGAGTCTGTTCCACAGGAGTGGTAACCTCTGGGAGACAAATCTGTCCCTTCAGCAGTTCTATTAATGTCAAATGCCAGGTTAAGGTCTTTAGAGTGAGTAACTCGTGAGCCACTGGACTTAGAAATATGCAGCATTTCCAGTAAAGCAGAGTCAGAGATTGCCTTATATGCAAGGTAGAGACTGTCTCTGAGTAGTCTGCAAAAAACGGAGTAACATGACAGCGATTTCAGCAAATCCACATAGCACAAATGCTGAAAACCTGGAATTTTCCTTGTGAGGAACCTTTGCAGTCTCTCCAATTGCTGCAGGTGCTTGGAAAGGTACATACCAAAAGGGGCGTTGTAGTCAATTATTGGCCTTATGAGGGAAGAGTAAAGGGAGGTTAAAATTTCTTTTTTTTCTGGAAGCCATACCCTTACTTATGAGATGAGCAATACATAATTCTCTTCTTACCACTTTAGAGACATGGGGATCAAAGGTAAGGTTGCTGTCAACCTGTGTGCCCAGGTCTCTCACCACTGAGTGTGTGCTTAGGGTGTTTTTATTGATGTGGCAGTTAGCAGGGGCATCACTCTTACTGAAAGGGATGATAATACATTTTTTTTACATTGAGTTTAAGGCTGTGACTTTGGCACCAATCATTTGTTTGCATAAGACCCTCCTGTAGGATGTTGACATAGTTTGGGGATTCTATGACTGCTCCCAGTTTGCAGTCATCACCAAACCTTGTCAGCCACAGACCTTTAGTTTTTGCTTGTATTTCAGAGAAATAGATTCTGAACAGTGCAGGTCACAGGACTGATTTCTATGGAATACCACTGGTAACGGGTCTGCTGTTGGAGGTGGATTCCCCTATTTTGACTGTATGGGTTCTATAGGTGAGTCAGTTAGCAACCCACCTAATGATATAAGGGTTGGTACCTAGCTGGGTGAGTTTGTCAATAATGCCTGAGTGGGGAATAGTATCAAAAGCCTTGGCCAAGTCCAGGTAGGCTGTATGCACAGTTTTCCCCTCATTTAGGGCTCTGGTGACTGTCTCAAAGAAGTCCACCAGGTTTAACAGGCATGACGTCCCTTTGACATATTCAAACTGAGTAGGGTCAAGTGTTTGGAGATTACCTATATCTTTGTTGATAAGGTCTATGATGATTCACTCCATGGCCTTGCAGATAAGGCTAGTCAGGCTAATAAGTCTATAGTTCCCGGGGTCAGTGGAAGCACCACCTTTGTACAAGGGGATAACAGTGGTAATTTTCCATTCAGCTGGGATGAAGCCAGCGCTTAGACTATGAGTGAAAACAGTACCCAATAGTATTGCTAGTTCTTGTTGGAGCCTGTGTAGGATGCGGCCTGGGATGTTATCAGGTCCCATAGATGCTGTGTTTTTGGCCTTAGTGAGGATGTATACGACCTGGTCTCTAGAGATACAGGGTGGGGGACAGGTGGAAGGAATGTCATGGGGTATATATGGTGGGGACTGGGGAGTGGAGTTTTCACAAACCCTGCTGGCTAACAGGTTTGCTATGTCCACAGACTGAGTGTATGTGGTATCATTAATTGCCAGTTTGGTGCAAATCTGGGTCTTACTTTTTAGGCTACAGATGTAACTAAAGAACACCTTATGGTTGCCCTTAGTTGAGGACGCTAATTTGGATTCATAGTTTGCTTTGGAGGACTTCACAAGAAATCTTATTTGCTTGTTTAAGCTGAGGAGGGAGTTTTTCCAGTTTAGGCCACACTCCCTCTTACTTTTTTATCAAAATGTCTTCCTTTTATTGTCAAGCCTGTTAATGGCAACTGTCCACTAGGCAGGTTTGCTCTTCCTTGAAGAGCTTGTTTGGTCCTATCAGGTATGGCCATGTCAATGCAGTTATACAGCTGTTTGTAAAAAGCAATGGTGTAGGACTTAGCATAGTTGCCAGTTTCATCTGAGGTGGAGCGTGCAGTGAAGCTATTTATACCATCCCTTAGAAGGATATAATCTGCTTTGGAGAGTTGTTTTAGTTTAGTTGCTGCTATGGGGCTCAGGTTTGATAGTTACTTCGAATGAGACCGATTTGTGGTGAGATCTGAGAATGGAGGACCTCAATGTGGCGATGCTACAGCAGTTCCCCATAGTGGTAATTACCAGATCCAGGATGATGATGCCCCTAGTTGGGGTGTCCACCAGCTGGTCCAGGGTGTTGGAGTTAATGAACTTGAGGAACCTTTGGGAAAGTGAGTTTGAGCACGAGTAATTTACCCAGTATGAGTAATTAAAATCACCCAAAAACATGGTGTTTGGATGTATCTTGATGGATTCCAGTAGACCCTAGTAGGCAGAGTGGGTGTTCTGATTCATGGAGGGGGGTCCTGCAGCTGGTAATGACCTGAAGAGGTGTCCTACCAATGGTTAGTTGCACCATAAGTGTCTCCTGGAAATCATACTGTAACCAATCTGGAGGTGTATTTATCTTTAATGAATATTGATAAACTGCCTCCTTTAGTTTTCACGCCTTCCATTCATGGTCTGAATGTGTGGTAGGAGGTGTAACCCAGTATGACTGGAGTGCTGTCCACAGCCTTGAACCATGTCTCTGTGACTGCACAGATGTCAGCATCTTCCAAGGTGAGGACTGCTTCCAGTGAGTGCAGTTTCACGCTAAGACTTCTTGCATTATCAGCATAACCTTGAGCTTGTTTTTTTATGACATTTTTAGGTTGGGAATTTTGTCCTTGTGACATTGCCTAAAAATAGCACTATGGGGTGGCAAGAACCTTTGCCAGTAGCTGAAATCCCAGTGGCGACAGATGGAGACCATCTCTGGTAAAGCATCGAGGTCTATCAATCATGTCATCCCAGGCTGACAGAAACTGGATCTCCTTAGAATGACACCAGAAACTAAGCCAATTATTGAAGTCAATGATTTTCTGTTTATATTGCGGCTAGGGACATACCTGCCTGTGGCACATAATCAGAGAGCTCAATCACAGCTGTCTTCATGTACTATGACCGAACAATAAAGGTACTTGTTGAGAGACTTGAGTGCTTGCGTGATCTGATGAATCCTGGCACCAGAAAAACAGCTGACCATGACTTTCTCCTTGTTCAGCATAGTGAGGGGGACATCTGTGTGTCTCACTATAGAGTATACTATGACTGAGATATTTGAAGTGGATGAATAGTGCCTTATGGGCTTTGATAGTGAGACACTTATGCTTGTGTCATTATGAGCATTGTGTGTTTTGGGTGTTATGGTTAGTTTAGTATGTACGTGTTTTGGAGGTCTCTGATTTTTAGGTAGATTTTTTGTGAGTATCTCTGCATATGTTGGTCTATGTGTGTCATGTTAGGAGTTGCGGTAGGTGGGCTAACAATCTGCTCTGTACTGCTGTCTACTGCATGTGAGACCTGTGATTCCAGATTCTTAATGTAAGTGCATCTCTCACAAATGGTACAGGAATAATTTAGGAGTAGGGGGTTGTCAGTGTACATGAGGCACTTACTACACTGCCTCACCAGACCCATATCAACCAGGCTGGTAGGAGAAAAGGAGGGAAACTGGCAGTTCATGGTCCCAGGAATAATCTTGGTCTGGCTATAACAGCTGAAGAGGGAAAACAGCAGGGGAAGGTATTAGTAGGCTTAGGCACAAAGAACTCTGGTTTAGGTAATATTTGTGAGGCTAGAGAGCAAACATCTGTAACCGGCAATCCATCTGCGCAGTAGTGTGCAATGCTGTGCGATGTGCAAGCAGGTGCAAACAAGCACAAACTGGTTTAAACAAGCTTTTTAAAGCAGAAAAACAGGAGACAGCCAAAGTTCAAATTATCCAATCAAAACACCCTAAACAGGGCCCAGCAACACTAACTCTAGCTAGATCAGTCCAAATTGTACCTTCCTGCCACGAGAGTACAGGGGGGACCTTCCCGGAGAAAAGATTAACTGTTTTACAATCTCCAGAGGTCACATACAGTACTAGATTCAGCAAAAAAAACTGAACCTAGTCTATGCTAGTGTTTTTCAAGTGCAACAAATAAGTAAAATGAACAAAACAAAGCAAAACAAAAAAGAATTTGACCGGCATACACGAGCTTCATGCTAAAAACGCTGGTTTATTGAATGTTAATACACAAGGCACAGCAAAACACTATGACTAAGCGCTTTCACCTCAACAGGCATCATCAGAGTCATGTGCTTTAATTCAAACACACCTTAAATACTATACATCACTTCCTGTTTTCCAGTGCCTTCAGAAATTTAACCCTTGCCATACCTAAACATTTTCAATTCTGTTCATAATTTCACTTAGGTCAAGGAATACAGACATAAAAAAATGCATGAAATAAAAATAATGAAAAATGAAGAATAAAACTTCAAAAAACTGTAATAATAACAGACTTAAACATCAAATATATGTACTATTGTGGCTCAGTCTTACAGAACTAGCAAAATCACAATAAACAATATTTCTAAAAACAATAATTCCATAATGCTTACATGCATGTCCATAGCCTAACACAGCTTCCTGTTTTGTTTTAACACACTGGCTATAGATATAGATTCATTAATTCCAGGTTCCACATTGGCATTCAGTCTAAGTTGCCATTTACTTTCCTTGATTTCTATGTCTAACTTGGGGTCACCCCCTCTATCTTCTCTGTAGGACCTATCAATTACAAAAAACAGAAATATTTTGTAATTTGTACATACAGATGAGTGTAGGAAAAGTGAGTTGGATGTTTTTTTGTTTTTAATGTCTCTGGTGTGCTCAGCAATCCTGTCTCTAACTGCCTAGTGTTTTGTCCCACATAGAATGCCTGACAGGAAATAAACGTGGCCACATAGACCACCATCTCAGTGTTACAATTACACCTTCTGGGGCATTGTAGGTTCCTATAAAAACCTGCAATTTCTACATATGGCCCATCGTTGATGTACTTACACCAGTTACATGCCCCCACATTTGCTCATTCTTGAGTTGTAATTTCCCTTTATACTTCTGTCATCCAATTCCAACCATTCCTTAATGTTCCTACCTTTGTTGTATACCACTCTGAGCCTTTGCCCCAGCTTACCTCTAAGCTCAGCATCAAAAGCATTCTCCCAAATAATGTTGAACTTGGGGATCAATCGGGGCATTAATTGATTGTGGGGTACAGCAAATACCTCATCTTTCAAAGTAGTTCTCCTACAGTTGTTCACTAGGCTCCCTCCTGATCTCAATATGGGTGCAAATTTTGAGGTCCTACCTTTATTAACCTCATTCTCTGTCTTATGCAACATTTTGATAGGTTACCCCTTAGTTTTAAACATGTCAATAAGGATGCTCATGTCTTGTTGGAACATCATATCATCACTAATTAACCTTGAGATCTGAACCATCTGGCCTTTAACCACACTTCTTTTTTGGTGGGCCGGGTGACAGCTATCAAACTGAAGAAAATTGTTGCAATAAGTATCTTTCCTATAGATGGTTGATCTCAAGGTTCCCTGACTTTTGTCCAGTTCTATATCTAAATAGTGGATCTTGGAAGAATGCAGCTGGTGTGTCAATTTTAAGTAGGATGTAGTCAAATTCAAATAGTCCACAAATTCCTTTGCTTCGTCAATCATGCCTCCCCACAAAATCAGTATATCATCCAAGAATCTCAAAAATAAAATTATCTTAGACCAAAACAGTGAGGTGAACACAAATTGTGCAACGTGCATTTCTGCCAGGCATTCTATGTGGGAAAAAAACAGTAGGTGGTTAAGAGACAGGATTGCTGAGCACACCAGAGACACTAAAAACAAGAAAACATCCAGTTCACTTTTCCTACACTCATCTGTATGTTCAAATTACAAAAGATTTTTATTTTTTGTAATTGATAGGTCCTACGGGTCTGAATGATGTGTTCCAGATGCATAACATGAACTTTACACACAGTGAAGTGTCTGAGAGAAGTGAAAGGGGAACTGTTTATGCAAACATTTTAAGTCACTATAGTTGGACAATATGTTTTTAAATACTTCTGCAAGTCGCAAGCAAGTTCCTAAGGGCTTGCATATCTTGAAATACCCAGGTGGGACAGAGGCAGGCTCAGTTATGCACAAAGAGCTTGTTGAGCTCTTTGATAAGATGGGACTGGAGCTGATGGTGATTGTAGTAAGGGACAATGAACGCAAGTTAAAAATTTTAGAAATAGAAATTAATGACATTAATACAAGTATAACTAATGACTTGTTATATCCAACTGTGTTAATGAATCCTAAAAAGATTTTTGTTGACTTAAATAAGTTTGTTAGTGACAACTATTCCAAGAAACAGAAAAAACTTGATAAAGACTTTAATGGTTATAAAAATAAAACTGTTTACCCCCCACCCACAACCCACAACCGAAATAATGCTTCAGATTTGGAGGATGGAGGTATGGGGGATCTGGGAGACCCAGAAACCTGGAATGATGAGTTTGAAAATGAATATGAAGCTAACCAGGAACATTTTTTGAGCATTCCCCCCAGTTAAGGTGTTCAGAACGCCTAATGAATTGGAGCGACCAGGCCTGGAATGGGCAGAGGAACTGGCAGGGATGACAACGGAGGGGGGAATGAACAACAAGAGGGGAAGGGGGAAAGGGAGAGGGAGGTGGAGCAGACAGTTTTAAATGATTTTGTTGACAATTTACATATGCATCTTGATAACAGTCACATTGTGGGGTCTATATTAGAACATTGAAATATTACTACTTCGAATGTTCTAATATCAAACCCTTTGCATCGAACTCTGAAAATAGTGAAGCCACAGAATATCGAATACTTTCCTAGGGAAAGTATTCGGTGGGCCATTTCTGCAGCTTTGCTATTTCCTCGACTGTGTAGTGAAGGTTACAGACCGGGTTAAGGTAAGTGTGCGAACAAAGGTGAGTGTGCGA
Source organism: Protopterus annectens (assembly GCF_019279795.1). NCBI lineage: Eukaryota > Metazoa > Chordata > Ceratodontiformes > Protopteridae > Protopterus > Protopterus annectens. The sequence goes on from NC_056732.1 coordinate 408,214,812, forward strand.
TAGGGACCTTAGGGTTAGGGAGCGGGAAAGGTGAGTGTGCGATAGGGACTTTAGGGTTAGGGAGCAGGTAAGGTGAGTTTGTGATAGGGACTTTAGGGTTAGGGAGCGGGTAAGGTGAGTGGGTGGTAGTTACGGACCTTAGGGTTAGGGTTGGGTTAAGATAAGTGGATAGCAAGTAGTGTATGTATGGTTTAATGTAGGGTTTTGTGAAGTGTATGTGTGTGGATTATGTATTTTGGTGTGCTTGTGTTGTGTGTATGTTTGCTGGAACAGCAAATTTTTTCCCTGGGAAAATATTTGCTGTTCTGTGTGTTCGATGTTATGGTGTTTCGAGTGAAATGGTTCGATATTAGAACATTCGATGTAGTAATACTTCGATGTTCTGATATAGACTCAAATTGTGTACAGTGAAATTAATGAAATGCAAACTGTTGCTCGTAGTATAAGGCATGATGTATTTGATGAAATGAATAACATTGTTCTAGATCTAAACTCACAGCGTGATCAGCCTTGTGAAGTAAACAGTGCTAACAGGTCATTTATGGACCAGAATTTTTTGATGCCTATTTAAACACAAATATGTTTAACAATGCATTGTCTGAAGCTACACAGATTGTAAATAAACACACTGCAGATATTGTGGTTAAGGATGGGTTCACCATCTACAACCTCAGTGACGTGTTGATCAACACATTTTAAACTGTTAAAAAGAGGTTTTAATTTCATCCCTGAGTACAAGGATGATGTGGCATGTGTGTTGATAAACTTAAAGATGTATGTTAGAAAATTGAATTTGCGTTTATTTTTTTCATCCCCAAATAGTTATGTGAAAAATGCACTGGAACCCTTGAAGCACACCAGTACCTTTACCCCCCCTCCCCCGTAATCCACTAGTCAATGTCCTAGAAAAATTGTTTAAGATCAAAATCAGGAAAATATGTGACCTCAAGATTGGTTTTGTGGGCAATTTGACTAGTGATGAAAGGGTAGTCCTAAGAGCATTAATAATAAACAAGGACTACCGATTTATGAAACCAGATAAGGGGGGGGGGTGGAATAGTAATTATGTCACATTTGGACTATACAGGAAACATGTATGACATTCTGAATGATTCAACCACATATAAAAGAGTCTCAAAAAGTGAGGCAAACAGGGCATACACTAAAATTGACATTTTTTGCAGGAAAAATGTATGACATTCTGAATGATTCAACCACATATAAAAGAGTCTCAAAAAGTGAGGTGAACAGGGCATACACTAAAATTGAAATTTTTTTGTAGGATGCACTTTTTGAGGGGTTCATCACTAAAGTAGAATTTGATTATCTGACTAACACTACACCTGTTATTCCATCCATTTTTGGCATCCCCAAGTGTCATAAGGACCCTTCAAACCCCCCATTCAGACCCATAGTTGCCACCAGGGGTTCAAAGACTGAGCCCCTGGTGGCATATGTAGATCATTACTCAAAGGGGACTTTGCAGGTTTGGCTACAGGTTCTTAAGGACTCCTGGCATTGTTTGGAAATGCTTCAGGAGGTTGACATGAGTAGGGACTTTATGTTCCTTACAACAAATGTGATCAATTTATTTTTGGTCATATCCCACCCGGAAGGACTGGAACTATATCATGATAGTTTGATTAATGGGCACTTGTTAAATGACAAAATTATTTTTTTGGTGAACTTAATGGAAATCATCTTGAAAAACAACTTTTTACATTTTGAAGGGGAACTGTTTTGTCAAACTACAGGAATGTATGGGGGCCAAATGTGCCCCTGTTTTTGTGAATTTAGTTCTGACAGAGTGGGGAAAACAATTTATGTTCATCTCACTGTTTTGGTCTAAGATAATTTTATTTTTGAGATTCTTGGATGATATACTGATTTTGTGGGGAGGCACGACTGATGATGCAAAAGAATTTGTGGACTATTTGAGTTAGACTACATCCTACTTAAAATTGACACACCAGCTGCATTCTTCCAAGATCCACTATCTAGATATAGAATTGGCCAAAAGTCAGGGAACCTTGAGATCAACCATCTATAGGAAAGATACTTATTGCAACAATTTTCTTCAGTTTGATAGTTGTCACCCGGCCCACCAAAAAGAAGTGTGGTTAAAGGCCAGATGGTTCGGATCTCAAGGTTAATTAGTGATGATATGATGTTCCAACAAGAGATGAGCATCCTTATTGACATGTTTAAAACTAAGGGGTACCCTATCAAAGTGTTGTATAAGACAAAGAATGAGGTTAATAAAGGTAGAACCTCAAAATTTGCACCCATATTGAGATCAGGAGGGAGCCTCGTGAACAACTGTAGGGGAACTACTTTGAAAGATGAGGTATTTGTTGTACTCTACAATCAATTAATGCCCCAATTGATTCCCAAGTTCAATGTTATTTGGGAGAATGCTTTTGATGCTGAGCTTAGGGGTAAGCTGGGGTAAAGGCTCATAGTGGTATACAGCAAAGGTAGGAACATTAAGGAATGGTTGGAATGGGATGAGAGAAGTACAAAGGGAAATTACAATTCAAGAATGAATAAATGTGGAGCAGGTAACTGGTGTTAAGTACAGCAACGATGGGCCATAAGTAGAAATTGCAGGTTTTCATAGGAACCCACAATGCCCCGGAAGGTATAATTGTAACACTGAGATGGTGGTCTATGTGGCCACGTTCATTTCCTATCAGGCATTCTATGTGGGAAAAACCACTAGGTGGTTAAGAGACAGGATTGCTGAGCACAGCAGAGACATTAAAAACAAGAAAACATTCAGTTCACTTTTCCTACACTCATCTGTTATGTTCAAATTACAAAATATTTTTGTTTTTTGTAAATGATAGGTCCTACAGAGAAGATAGAGGGGGTGACCCCAAGTTAGACATCGAAATCAAGGAAATTAAATGGCAACTTAGACTGAATGCCAAGGTGGAACCTGGAATTAATTAATATATTTCTATAGCCAGTGTGTTAAAACAAAAGAGGAAACTGTGTTAGGTTATGGACATGCATGTAAGCATTATGGAATTATTGTTTTTAGAAATATTGTTTTTAGAAATATTGTTTATTGTAATTTTGCTAGTTTTGTAAGACTGAGCCACAACAGTACATATATTTGATGTTTAAGTTTGTGATTATTACAATTTTGTGAAGTTTTATTCTTCATTTTTCATTATTTTTATTTCATGCATTTTTTATGTCGGTATTCCTTGACCTAAGTGAAATTATCAACAGAATTGAAAATGTTTAGGTATGGCAAGGATTACATTTTTGAAGGCACTGGAAAAGAGGAAGTGATGTATCGTATTTAAGATGTGTTTGAATGAAAACACATGACTCTGATGATGCCTGTTGAGGTGAAAGTGCTTAGTCATAGCGTTTTGCTGTGCCTTGTGTATTAACATTTAATAAACCAGCATTTTAGCATGAAACTTATGTAAGCCGGACAAATTATTTTTTGTTTTGTTTTGTTTATTCAAGTTTTTAGTTTTTAAAGTATTTAAAATGAACAAAACAGGCAGATGAACAGTAATTACAATTGTAAGAATAATTCAATTAACAGACAATCTAAAAAATGTAGTAAAATACAGTTGCACAGTTTAAACAAATAGATATGCAGCAAATATTGTTTCAGTTAATCGTAAAGTGCAGAAAACAGTTGAAAAAAAGCACTTATCATTTATAGTCTCTCAGCAGGTATTTGGAAAACAGTAGAACAAGGGCAGAAGGCCTAACACCCCAGCTTTGAGCAAGCAAGCACAAAGCAGTTAAAACACATGCTTTTTAAAGCAGAAAAACAGACACAGTTCAAATTATCCAATCAAAACACCCTAAACAGAGGCCTGTAACAGTAACTCTAGCTGGATCAGTCCAAATTGTACCTTCCTGCCACAAGAATACAGGAGGACCTTTCCAGACAAAAGATTAACTGTTTTACAAGCTCTAAAGGTCACAAACAGTACTAGATTCAGCAAAAACCTGAACCTAGTCTATGCTAGTATTTTTCAAGTGCAGCAAACAAGTAAAATAAACAAAACAAGCAGTATATTATCAAAGTGTCATTCATATAGGTTCATAGGTAATTACTAGACGAATAACCCCAGGAGGCCTTTTTAAGGTTAACCATGCTTATTAAAGATATGAATTAAACTCTGTACCTCATGTTTTTAAGATAACCATTATGCCAACCCCCACATTGTGTGTAGGGTGTCATAATGGTTAATGTGTTTACCTTAAAGGCATAATTATGAATAAGTTAATACATATTTTGTATATCTGGCAGTAGAACATTCCTGACGGTTATTTTCAAATAACCCTGTTTAGCTAGACATTAACATAAACAGCTGTTTTCAAACAAACTTGTTTAGCTCAATATTGACTTAAATGTCTTATATTATTACAACTATTCACATGACCAATTGGGAGAGGCTTAAAATTCTTGTATTTTCTCTAAATACTTCATCAGCCACTATGGTGTCATTACCAATAATGAATTTTGCTCGGTATCTCATGCTATTTAACATGAATATTCACAAACAGAAAGAAGAAGACAGACACATAGCTTTTTGTAGTATGGACATAATGACACATTCTTAGTCCTTAATTCACACATGAGCATGCAGTCTACAGCTATGGCTTTTGTTCTACTTGCAATAATTTTATAACCCAAATCATTCTGAACTGTCTCAAGGTATTCCACAAAGCAAAGACTGTCTTGTTCTAGATTTATCAGATATAGTATTTTGTTATTGACAGACAATGCAGTTCTTTCCTGTCTCCCTTTCTCTCATACCTTTGGATGCTTGCAACTTTTAATTTTATTGCTAATGGCTCTCTCCTTACTAATTCAATTATTTTTATAAACTACATAAATTCTGCTGTTATACTGCACATAAATTTTCAACTTACATTATGAAATGCATTTTCTGTATCCAGGTTTACCAGTAATAATGACATTTTTTTGTCCTCTGCATTTTTCTGAATCATCAGAATTCTGTTAATGTTAGAAAGTACTTGCATCTGTCTACAAGATCTAGCTCTATCAATTTTGGAAACATTTTTGCCATTTTGCTAATATAGACCTATATACTTTATAGTCATGATTTAAAATTGAAATTGGGCTTGAGAAAGCAAGAACTGCAGGATCTTGCCCCTGTTTAGCTAAAACGATCACCACCACTTTCCTCTAGTATTAAGGTGTCTCCCCCTTCAAAATATTATTAATTCATTCCATATCCCTTTTCCCAACTTCCAGGTTTCTATGGGTACACCATCTGACCCTGGTGACCTACCTGTAGTCTAACTGACCATCACCATTTTTCTTTCTTCCTTCTCTATATTAGCAACAGGTTTACCATAAAATTCTCCATCACAAGTTTGTATGGACCCTATTCATTTGCTTATTTAAAGCCTTTCATCAAATGCCCAGAATATTTTCTTAATTCCTTCATTCTGTTTTTGCCATTTCCTGGACTTTGAGTCCCACAGCTTTACTACTGCTGTCTCTACTTCCTGCTTCCTTAACCTCTGTGGTAAAAAAAATTGTGCTTTAGGTTAATGTCATAAAATAATTGCCTAGCCTTCACATCTGAAACCCCTAGCATATTACCTCAACCCTCTATACAGAATCATTATTTTATGTGGTCCAATTGCAAAACATTGATGCTTTTATTATTCACGTTTAATTTCATTAACAGATTATTTCTACTTATGTTAATAAACAGTTGTACGTATCTTTTCCTCTCTAGTCAAACTGCAGCTGTGCATGCAATTTTATTCACATTAGCTTATTTTATTTCAGTCCCACCATCCACAATGTTGACATGATGCACTATAATTCCTCCACTTATGTTACAAGTCCACTTGTGCCTCAGTTCCCCTGGGACAGTTCACCTTATATCTCCACCAGCACCTGGTTTGAGTCCAATTCTTTGCTATTTTCTTGGACAACTCTCTAGCATTTGTGCTCCCATCATCTTATCTTTGATCAAAGGGAAGGGTTTTACTGGCAACCTCTCTCCCTCTATGGAGTTATCATTGCTTGCAGATGACCTTGCAGCTGGACACCAATCACTGCTTATTCAGTTGTTGCAGGTTACATTGCTTAATTCCTTCCATCAGTTAGCCTCCTTATATGTATTTGAACCGGAAGAAAACACACTCTAACAGTCCAAGGTACAACAGTTTAAATCTCACCCCACCTTGTCAACGTTACCTCATGCTTGGAATAAACGTGTACTGTTTTTGTATTGTATAAGCAGTATAGTTATTTTCTACAAATATTCTATCTGCCATATTTTTGTTAACAGCTCCTTTTGCTGGTATGTTTGCATCTTCACAGCTATTGGTCACAGGCACTTTCTCAACAGACTTCTTGCTACATAAACTTGGTGTGACCTTTTTAGCAGTATGTTCTGGTGTGGGATATCAGCCCAATTTTTGCCATTGGTCTTCATAAGGTTTATATAATCTTCTTCTTTCAAGGATGGCTATAAATCTCAACATTTTCTGTCTTGCTCTGTCCTCAAAATCAGTCACTTAACAGTTCCTATTGTGATGTCTCTTTCTGTCATTTTTCTCCATTTTTAACTTTTGCAGCTTGGGCAACACATCACATTAATTATTCATCCTACTTTTTTCCAGTCTGTCTCAATTTCATTTTATTTACCCCTCTAGGGTCCCACTTATTTTAAAGGCCTCTGAGTGTATCTGAGAATGTTTCTCTTCAACGTTTTTTGAAGCCATAAAAATGAATCTCCATCATAAAGCTATCTGCTTCCCACTGATTATCTTTTAATTCATTTCATCTTTCTTTCATCTGGAGTTTTTATTTGGTGACAGACAGAATAATCCTCATCAAGGCAGTTAATTTAATCTAGACTGACTTTTTTTCTTGCCGTTTTCAGTGTTTATTAGTTTTCCTTCAGGGAGAGCTTCAGTTAACATGCTTTTCACTTGGTGGCCATCGTGAAAGTCCCTTCTCAGCTTTTTTTATATACCTGTAGTATCTCTCTTGTTTCAGATTTTGGCTTGATCTGCTCTGAGTGATAGAGGTTTTCTTGCTTTTTTCCCCTTTTTCTCCCTTTCTTCCTTCACATCCTCATCCAGATTTCACTTTCTTTACTTTTCCTCTGTGTAGCCTTATTCTGTTATGGCAACTATCTTCTTCTGCTTCACAGACATTGCAGTTAAATCCTTCTCTAGCTTTGTATACTACTTTTCTCCTTATACTTTTACTTGAAACTATGTTAAATATCTAAAAGTATCATTCTTCTTGTCTTTTAAGTTACTCACTGACTGTTTCACCGTGGTCACACAATAACTTATTTCTGGAAGGCTGTGCCCCCGCCTTCTGCTTCCTCCAAACACAACTGCACAATGCTGTTCTTCTAAGCAGCAGATTTTTTCACCACTTTCCACTTCTAAAATCATCTCAGCTTCCTTACCTCTAAAGAATGTCTTTCCACCCCCATCTATTAGCCCCTCTTCTACTGTATTCTTTCTCCATTCTTGTTTTCTACTGCTTCATATTTCTCTTCATCCGTCCACCCACTATTGTTTGTTTTACATTTTTCTGTCCCACAACCTAGTCCTGTACTTATATCCATGACTTTCCATTATCCAATATTTCATTATCAAAATTCATCAGATCAGCTCTTGTTTTAGACTTATTTCAGACATACTTCTTACTGTAATAGTACTAAATGTTCCTTAATTCCTTGTAAATTATTTCTGTGCTTATTGCCATATTCTACCTTTAACCTGTAACTTATCTACCACCTTCTATGCACCCACTGATCTCTAATACCTACTAGGCTATTTTACTGCTAATCGGCATTGCTGCCTGTTTAGTTATAGTACTAAAGTTTTCTACTACCCTTGATTTATTATTCCCACATTTACAAACCTAATGAAACCACCTGCTTTTCCCTGTTCTTTGGGATTGTGTAAATTATGTTAATCCTTGTCTACCCGAGCCCTTTGGAAAACAAGGCACATAATATAATAATTGTAGTAATGAATTTAGGGTTAGCTTGACTAACAAGCTTGTTAATTTTGATGTCCAGCTTCTCTAGTACTGACCAGATATCATGAGTACATTTGTTTAAAACCTAATTTTTCCATTCCTTCTCATCTTCTATCTCAGTCTGACTGCATCCAAAATGATAAACTAGTGAACTTCATAGAAACAAGGTGTCATGTTAATCAAAATAAATTACCCTTGTACTTTTATAGGCACACCTTTTCCAATGGATGAATATGATCCTTATTATGTTTTTGCTGACCTCATTACTGTAACGTATTCACAAGTCTTTGCTGGATTCATCTGTCTTCCTGCACCAGTTTTGCATCCTAAATGAATGATCTGCTGATAAAAGCCATGCTTACTGGTGCAAGAATACATTTATTACAGTTGGGTAACTTCACCATTACCACACTGTCTGACTCAGCATTACTCCCACCTGATTCTTTTGCTCCTTGATAATAATATTAGTCAAATAGTTACAAACCATACATGTCCTAACTAGGGAACTGGGTAGCAGCTGTCTGGTTGACCTAATACTAACAAAAAGGCCAGGGAGACTTCAGAATATTTCTGTACCTCCTACAGTTCTGTGTTCACCGTCCTATACTTAGTGAGCAAAAACTAAAAAATCTTCACAAAACATTTATTTTTATTTTATCTTTTGGAGCAGACTCTTTTCAGCCATGGCCAGAGCCATAAAGGCAAGATAAAACTGTATGAAATTATAACAAGAAAACATGAATCACAGTGGAGCAAAGTCACAGCAACATACTTTAGACTCAAAGAAATAGCAAAACGCTGTAGCGAATAGAGATATAAGCACAACAACTGGAAGCGCTGTTATATGAAGAGAACAGCCACCAAACAGAATAACAATACATAGAAAAATTCCCCCAAATTAAGACCAACCATTCATACTGAAGTTACAAAATCTTGTTAACATGGACAATATTGTATTTATAAAGATGAACAGTTGACCAGAGTCAACAGCAGATAGATTAACAAGTAAAGTTAGGCCTAATGCAGTTGTCAGTTGCTGCAGATTTTACACAATACAGGATAATTCACTCTATGCAACATTCAGCGCAAACTTGCACCAAAGTGCATGAATCATTTACACTTGTTCTGAAAAACATGGTCTCTTAAGAGATTTTTTAAATGCAAAAGCTTTGCCATTGCTCTTGTATAATTAGGTATCTTATTCTCATAGCCGACCTTAGGCATTTGCCAACTAGGCGGCCACCTAGGGCACCGCTTTAGCAGGAGAGCTTTTCCAGTAAACTGGATGGTGTAAATAGACCATAATGGGGGCACCAGGTGGTGTAGGGGGGTGCTGTGGAGCCCTTTTGCCTAGGGCAACACCTGACCTAAGGCCAACCCTGCTTATTCTATAATGCTGGCACTAATTTTGCAAAGGCTCTTTTGCAGACAGAATGTATGATGGGTGACCTGTGCAGTAGAGTGCCTTCATTACTTCTTACAGATCTCAGAAGTCTGTCCGCCTGAGTAATGGCAGGCTACTGCACTCCTTCAGCAGCTTACAAGTTAGTGTATTAAGTAGGTGAACCACTTACCGGACATGATCTGTTGCAACATAATAGTGTTCTCCATTTCTGGCTATGTTAATAAATCTTAGAATCTTATCCTCTGTAGCATTATTATAACTAGTGAATTTAACCTGATGACTTCTCGTCATAATACAGACTGTTCTTTCATTTTGACTCCTCATATTATATACTGATCTTGATCCCCAGTACTGTATCCTGTTTTTTTTTTTCTTGAGAGATACATAGGTGCTGGCAAGAAGTGCAGGAAGCCAACCATAGTTCTCATTATAAATCATAAATGACATAATTACTTAAACTTAAAGATACCTCAAGGACATCTGTGAAGAAATATTGCTCATAAGAACACATAAATGCATTTTGAGATCAAGAAACCTGTATAGAAAAGCATCAAGGTGACATAAGGTCTTATTTTATGGGCAAAACTAATCTGTTTTGGTCTTCAGTACTTTAGCTATTGGAAAGAGATCAGTATTAAGTTTACTGATCATGAAACGTCTAACTCACTACTATCTGTCAATCATATTAATGGCATTTTAATGACTTCATGTCAGCAATGCAATGTTTGCGTGATCAAGAGGACAGGAAAGAGAGACATCGCAAAACTCAGTTCAGAATGAAACGCTAAATTTTAGCACTTGTTCTGACAATTTAAAAATAGTTTTTTTTGGGGGGGGTCTGCATCCCTAGATGTAGGGAGGGCTGCATCTCCATATTCCTGCTATTTATATATACTCTGTACTTCATACTAGGGGGAGTAGTCTGAGATGCAATGAACTTTAGTATATAAAGCAGACATCTCACAGTTTTGTGATTGGTCTTTAGAGTATGCAGCACAACTGCATCACACTTCTGCCTGGCACCCACCTGCAGCTGACAAATTTATCACTACAGTCACAAACTCTACAAACACTTTATTGACTCATCTGATCCTCACTGTCTATTGCAGAAACCCACTTTCTGCTTCAAAAATTTCACCACAAAGTAAGTATGTGACATTATACAGAACCTACTTAACACAGGTAGCCCTCCTGAGACAGATGGACTGTAATACTGGTAACTATGCCGATCTCTACACCAATGCTCGATACAAGCACCTGTATAACTGCATTGACTTGGCAGTACCTGCAAGGACCAAAACAAGCTCTTCAAGGAAGAGCAAACCTGCCTGGTGGACAGTTGCCATTAACAGGCTTTACAATAAAAAGAAGAAACTGTTGTCTAAAAGTAAGAAGGAGCCGGCTTTAAACTGGAGACACTCCTTCCTCAGCTTAAATAAACAAATAAGATTTCTTGTGAAGTCCTCCAAGGCAAACTTTGAATCCAAGTTAGCTTCCTCAACAAAGAACAGCCATAAGGTGTTCTTTAGTTACATCCGTAACCTAAAAGGTAAGGCCAGATCTGTGCTGAACTGGTAGTTAATAATGGTAACACATATTCTGAGCTGGTGGAACTAGCTAACCTGTTAGTTGACAGGATTGGTGAAAACTTCACTCTCTTGTCCCTGCCACATGTACCTCATGACATCCCTACCACCTGTCCCCTACCTTGTATCTCTAAACAGCAAGTCATAAACGCCCTCTATAAGGCCAAAAACACAGCATCAATGGGACCTGATAACATCCCAGGCTGCATCCTACATGGGCTCAAACAAAAATTAGCATCACTCGTTGGGTACTCTGTTCAATTACAGTCAAAGCACCAGTTACATCCCAGCTGAATGGAAAACAGCCACTGTTATCCCCTTGCACAAAGATGGTGTTTCTACTGACCCCGGAATCTACAGACCTATTAGTCTGACTAGCCTTATCTGCAAGGCCATGCACAAAATCATTATGGACCTTATCAATGAAGATATAAGTAATCTCTAAACATTAGATCCTCCCCAGTTTGGATTTGTCAAGGGGAGATCATGTCTGTTAAACCTGGTGGACTTCTTTGAGACAGTCACCAGGGCCCTGGATGAAGGGAAATCTGTGCATACAACCTACCTAGACCTAGTCAAGGCATTTGACACTATCCCTCACTCAGGCATCATTGACAAACTCTTCCAATTAGATATCAACCTTTATGTCATAAAATGGGTTGCAAACTGGCTCACTGATAGAATCCATGCAGTCTAAATAGGGAAATCCACCTTTAACAGTAGAACTGTAACCAGTGACATTCCACATACATTGGTCCTGGGACCTCTACTGTTCAGAATCTATTTTTCCGAGTACAAGCTCAAACCAAGGGACTGTGGCTGACAAAGTTTGCTGATGACTGCAAACTGGGTGCGGTCACAGAGTCTCCAAACGATGTCAACATCCTTCAAGAAGGTCTTACGCAAACAAATGACTGGTGTCAAAGTCATGGCCTCAAACTCAATGCAAAAAATGTATTATCAACTCTTTTGGTAAGAGCAATATTCCTGCAAATTACCACATCAATGAATATACCTTAAGTACGCATTCAATGGTGAGAAATCTGAGCACTCAGGTTAACAGCAACCTCGACTTTAATCACCATGTTTCCACAGTGGTAAGAAGGGCATTCTATATGGCTCATCTCATAAATAAGTGCATTGTCTTGACAAAAGGAGACTTTATCACCTCCTTGTACCCTTCACTCATTAGGGCAATAATTGAGTACAACAGCCCTTTTGGTATGTACCTTTCAAAGCACCTGCAGCAATTGGAGAGACTGCAAAGGTTCCTCACAAGGAGAACTCAAGGTCTTCAACAGCTATCTATTGTGGATAGTCTGAAATCACTGTCACTTTATTCTGTTTCATACAGACTACTCAGAGACAATCTCTGCCTTGCATATAAGGCAATGTCTGACCCTGCTTTATTGGAAATGCTGCACATCCACAAGTCAAATGGCATACGGGTTTCTCACTCTAAGGATCTAAACCTGGTGTGTGACATCAATAGAACCTGCTGGAGGGACAGATTTGTCTTCGAGGGGTTACCACACCTTTGGAATAGACTCCCACTTCATGTCAAACAGAGCACCTCATTGGCCTTCTTTAAACATAATCTGGATGATTGGATGGGTAATGGTAAATTAATCCCATGGGTTCCACCTGTATCCTTCTTGGACAGGGGCAATAGGTAATGGTTGTGGTAACAAGGGTAAATTTGGCTAGGCTTGTAAGGGCCCTCAGGCTATTAGCCTAGTAACTTCCTATGATCCTATGATCCTATGATCCTCTGATCCTTATGTGCTGGACACCACTGATCACAACTCTGTGGCACAAGTCAATAATCTGCCTCAAACCTAAGGCACAATTTCAGTCATAATGAAAGAGTCTGTGACTATCCTACTTCCAAAAGATATTGGAGCAACCCTATCATGACATTGTAGACTATTAGTTTTGTACTAGACACAGACAAAATTCTGTAAAGGATGGTCATGCAAAAACACAATAACACTTGGGCAAATATGTTTTTTTTTGTCTGACTACAGATATGGCTTCAGACAAAGCTGAAGTACCACATCTGCTTTTTGGTTCTTACATCTCCATCCATTGCAATGGAGATACATATAGATATAGATAAAGTGCTACTTACAGGTGCTGTCTACAGATAGATGACCAAGGCCTTTGACCTTGTTTATCACTCATTGTTGACTGGCACTCTGACTCAGGATTCAGAATCATTCAGAAATTATTTATCATTCTGGCATTTTAAAACAATAACTGAACATACTTTCTTTAAATCATCACCTACACCTTCTGGTGCATCTGGTGGAACATTACTATGTTATGTACTAACAAATTTTCCACTTATCTACTTTCCCAGAATGCAATGCTATATATTCCTATGATCTTATCATTTGATCTTCCTGCACCTCTCATATTTGAAAGTACAGCCTTGAAGCTAATCTCCTGGCGCTTTCTATATAAATGAAGCAACAGTACCTCATATTCAATTTTGCAAAAATGAAGCCTATGCTTACTGAAACCCCAACATGGAACAATGCATTTCTACATTACTGGATAATATGAACTATATAAGGAAGTATCCTGAAATCTGGCTGGACTCTGGTCTGTCAATGGATAGCTTAGAACTAAAGTCAATGTAATGTCTCTGTCTCTCTCCCTCTCACCTTATATGACCTGCATAACTGCACATTGTAATGAAAGTATATCCTAACCATGTCCTGGTAGAGTGGGAAGCATTACCTCTTTCCTTCTAGAGTCGAACTCCTTGAGGATAGACCCTAGCATTTTGCTGGCTGTTGACACTGCCCTCTCACTCTGGTCATGCTCCAGTTCTGGTGTGATCAATGCCTCCAGATCATTTTCCTGCTCATTTTCCATCAGTTTCATTCCTCATAGCTGGTACATTATACCAGGATTGCTGTGACCCTGGTGCAGTATTTTACATTTGTCTGCAAGGAGACTAATTTGTCACCTTTTAACCCTCTTTGGCAGTCTTTCAAAAATTAATGTTTAGACTTTTGCCCATATACAACTGCTGCAACTAAATGTGTGTCACTAGCAAAAAGGCGTATTCTGTTCTTTTTTCACTTAGTTGCCAAAAATGAATACACCAGAAAGAACTAGGACCAGCTCCCTGCTGTACACCACATCATTTTCTGTGTGCCTGGCATTGTCTTCCTCATTAGTATAACCACATGTGAGCAGTGGCCTCAAAGGGGAGGCTGCATGCCTACCCTGAGGGGTTTCATCATTTACAGAAGTGAATGACATGCTGTAATTAATACCCATTGCATGCCAGACCCTGGACATGATAGGGGACATGTGCTGTGGGTTTAGGGCCATATTCAGAAAACAAATGAACATCCCCTGATGGCTGCCTAGATGATGAACTTTCTACTTGGCTGTTATTCCAGTATATGGGAAACAAATGGAACACTTAGTTATGAGAGGGTCTGATGGCTGGTAGGCAGTGAACGTAAAATCCCACTAAAAGAGAAAGTGAGGGGAGCAAATATATAAGCTGAAAGGGAGTCATCAGAAAGGGTAAAGAGGAGGAATAAAATCTTTAGGTATACAGCATAAAGAAGAAAGGGAGAGACAAATCTGGACAGGCTGAGCAAAGTTAGGAATGAAAACAGAGGTAATAAATATTTTACTTAATTCTTTATGATGGAAGGAAAGGGAAGGATGCCATACAAGAAGGAAGGTAGGTCAAAGTAGTGAGAGCAGTGAACAGACACTATGGTTAGTGTGGGAGTGAGAGTAACCTGTTTTCTGTAGGGGAGGGTAAAGCAGAAGACCAAGTGGTCTGCCTCCTTTAGTCCTCAGGAATATGGAGAGTATGTTGGAAGACTCCCCAAATGAGTTTTTTTCAGTAGATTACTAGCCACTATGGATGTGTCTAAAAGACAGCAAGTATGATACCTCTGTACAAGGAGGAAAACAAAACATCTGTCGAACTATAGTCTTGCTGTACTTTTAATTGTATACATGTACCTTTTTAAGTACCTAGCAAAGTCTTTCATAACACAGCAATTCCAGTCAAGTGATAAGTCACTCGACGACTTCCACCTACATTTTTCTACGTTTTTGGTCGTTTTCTTCCTTACAATATTTCAGGTCTTTAGTTCCAGATGTTTTTCTTTCTTTTTTGCCTTACTTATATCTCACATAGCCACCATTTTCTCATGTAATGCCCACTCTCACCCTAGCATACCTTTCTTCTTGAAACATTCCATCCCTGACACCCAGGGAAACTTTTTAGACTCCTCCACCACCACCTGAAAAGCTCCGTTGACATCACCAATGAGAATGTTGTAATCATCTGCTAAAAGATGGAAAATCTTCCTACCCTCCTCAACTTTAGTTTGTTTGTTTGACCCTTCTTCTAACCCTCCCTGCCAGTACTTACATAACTAAGGTGAAGAGACTCTAATAAAACAGGAACTTGTGTTTGATCCCTTCTGTACCTCAGCTAGATAGCTCTTTTGGCTTGCCATTCTCTTTAATTAGTGCTAGTTTCATAATATAGTACTTCAACAGACCCACTCATCCTCTGCCCAATTCCAGTTTTCTTCAGCTGTTTCTAAAGGAATGGCTGCTCCTGCATAAAAGGATTTTTTGGTGTTAAAAATGCTGCTTATCAACCAGCCTGTCCACAAAAACACATACTAGTCTTCAGTTATCTCAGTATCATCTCCTGTGACATAGTGAAATATGGGCGTTTCTCAAGATGATTATCAAATAAGACAGACACTAGGGATGTGCCCCTTTTTGAGGTGTTTATTCAAACTGAACTCTCTAGAAAATATCACACATAACATGCAGCTTCCTGGAAGGTCATTAGCATTTAAAGCTGCATATCCCATATATTACATGCCTTTTATAGTTCTATACACACACACACACACACACACACACACACACACACACACACACACACACACACACACACACACACACACACACACACACACATATGTGGTATCATATAGTATGGCACACTGATTATTTCACTTTCACCTTATCTCTGCATTAAGTATGTAATTGACTTTTATATCAAAGAGTCCTTTTAGTCACTTTCAAAAGGCATTTAGATAAATGCAGACAATTAGTCCTTAGAATCAGTATCATGACTGACTGTCAACCTGGACATGTATCTGTCTGGTTTCCAAGTCTGGAATGTGTGATGACACTATTCAATCTGTACATACCTGATCCTTCTTTTGGGACAGTTCTTGCTGTACCACATCTTTTGCTGACATACAGCGTGGGAAGTCTCTGCAACTCTTGCTGATTAGAGTTCTTACAATCCCTGTTTCGTCATGACAGTACTACTTATAACAGATTTGGTTGTTCTTCTTCCTTGAGTTTCAATGCATTTTTACTACACAGCTGCCTGCAATTTTTCCACATTTCTACCCATCTTCCTCACAAACAACACAGAACATTGGCAGTGGCATATTTATCATATTTGACACATGAAGCTGAAATTTCTTTTAACACTCCCAAGCGGAGATTTTTTCTAACACCCTGCTTCTCTATGACAACTGTTTTCAGTAATAATCATGAAATGAAACAAAATAATGTCTATAAAGCAAAATAATGTCTATAAAGCAAAGTAATGAAATATTCCTTTTACTGAACTTCATATATACAATCATATCAGTAAAATAAAGGAAAATATTATAGTAAAGATGAAGAAAAAATACAATCTGAAGTTGTTGTCTTCATTTGGCCTTCAGCCTGTGGGTTACCGGATCTGGCATGGATCTGACTCAGCTGCATATCCAGCATCTGATCCAAGCTCCAAGCTCCTCCCCTACCCATAACCCCCCTATCTCCTTCCTCCCTTCAGATCTCATTTGCCATGCTTCATGCTGGCATTGCGATCTGTGCTCTAGGCTACAGTTTTAGGGTAAGTGACTTTTTTCTGCCTTTTTGACACTCCTTTTCTTAAACTTTTTCTGTTTTCTACCTCCTCTCGTGCTCTCTGTGTTGGCTCCAAAAAAAAAAAAAAAACCCCTCTTTTCTTCTAACCGCGTGTGTGTGAATGTGTGTTGGGCCTTTTGCTTGGGAGTATGGCTGAAACCAGCAAACCAGGCTTCCGAAAATGCACAGAGTGTGGCCACAAGCTCTCTCCAGCTGATGACCACACTCTGTGAATTGAATGTCTTGGGGTCGCCCACTTGGAGACCTCCTGTTCCATCTGTGCTGGGTTTAATCCCCAGGCACTGATGGACAATGGGAATAAGTTAATTTTGAAGGGTCTTCTCTCTCCTCCTACCACCAGAGCCCAGGCATCTTCTGCCCCGGCTTCTGTTTCCATCTCGGTCCCAGCCTCTGGGACTCAACCTCCCACCAAGAGGTCCAGGTACAGAGACAAATCCTCTAAGTCCAAGGACAGGGCCAGGAAGTGATCCCTGGATTGCTCATCCTCAGTGGGCCCTCCAGCAAAAGTAAGGTTGACTGTGAGGACTGAGTCCCACCGGCTCCATTCCCCTTGGTTCTCTCTGTAGCTTCGGACTCAGTCACCAGCACAGGCTTTCCCTCACCGCCCCTCTAAGCTGATGTCGATGGCCTCCTCTTTCTGCTCCACCAGCAGTCTTTCTGAAGCAGAGATGGATAGGATGATGCAGAAGTTTATCCTCACGCAGATACAGATGGGAGTCTTGCCTGCCCCTCTCCCTCCAGAGCGGGGGGCATACAGTCTGTGTCCATCCCTATTACTTATTTTCCAATCCTACCTCTGGTTTTGGAGCCCTTGGATCTGAGGACACTCGACATCGAGGGGTCGGCTCCGATGGTACCTTGTACCTCAGTGCCGGCTATGGCCTTGAGCAGGTTGGATCCGTAGCCTCAGTGCTGTATCCGAGGGGATGGTGTTAGCTCCGAGTTTTTTGGAGCAGAGCCTCCCCTTTGAATTTTTTCCACCTGGAGGCTTGGCTCTGGCTGCTCTGTTGGGTCAGAGGGTTATAGCTCCTTCCATTGTCCCTTCTCAGGAGGTCTGTTCCCCTTTGGCTTTCGATGTGGTGGAGAGGGTCCACTCGATCCCATCAAGATCCTTGGTGATTTCATCTTCAGAGTCCGCCCCGGCTCCCTCTGTTTCTGATGCGGACCTGGCCATCCTGCCATCTCAGGGACAGCCTGCTGCTTCTTTGCCTCTGGATGCTCCCACTTGGGATGAGTGAAATGTTGGCGAGTCCTCCCCAGAAACCTGGACTGAGGAGGTTCCTCACAAACATACATGCAAAAGGAGGCACTTGGATTCCCCATCGGAGTTCCCCATAGAAGACACTGATTTGGAGGAAGGGGAAGCTTTCCCCCGGTCACCCCCAAGGATGTCTCCTTTGGACACATCATGGAAATCCTACCCCAGCATGGAGGGTGGTCTGCCCAAAAACCTAACCCGAATGAACTAGTGTTCCTGGAGGCATTTGGCATAGGACCATCTACTTCCTGGGTGCCTCCTCCCATGGATTCTTTGGTGGATCTTATTACATCTTGGGTGTGGAAGGAACCAGACATGGTGGAGCCCATTCCCAAATGCATGGACAAAATTTTGAGTGCCCCTATGGGCAGGACCTATTGGACCAAGCTATCCCTTTGTTGATGCCATGGTGGTGGTAGCTGCAAATAAGAAGGAGCTCGCTCAGCTGAGCTCTATGGTTCATCCTCCTGACCAAGATTCTAGGATGATGGACCATTTTGTGAAGTGGGTGTATGCTTCAGCTACATTTTCTGTGCATGCACTGAATTATTTGGCATACATGATTAGGCTGTAGTGAGACCTAGTCAAGGAGATCACTGAGTCTACCCCTGGGTCCATGTTGGTGGAGAACAAGAAAGTGCTCTCCTCTTGAATGGCCACCCTGACATCTTTCACTAACACCCCTATGCGTCTCCTCTCTCATTCCACCAAGGGTACCGCTAGAGCTGCCGGTACAGGTGTTGCCATCAGGCACCACACCTGGGTCCGGATCTGTGTGTTTTTGGAACCCTTTAAGGCATCTTTTACAATTGCCCTGTATGACAGTTCCACCCTTTTTGGGAAGTCGGTGTGTGACACTTTACTTCAGAGATGGGAAGACTGTCTGCAGTCAGAATCCGCTTTTTGGCCCCTCAACAAACCTTCTCTAGGAATCAGCAAGGGGCCAAGAAGATGTGGTTCCAGAAATCTCAGAGCTATTCCTAGGACACTCAGGACTTTCCTTCCTCCAGACGCAGTGGAGGATTTGATAGATACCACCCTAGAGACAGAGGGGGCTTGAGAAATCAAGGGTCTAGAGAGCCTTTCTTGGAGAGACCCGTGCAGCAACCCTGAAGGGTTGCCTGGTTGCTCATCTCTGAAGGAAATCAGGAGTCACCTCTTGCTACACCCAACAACCTGGGAGTCTATCACAGAAGATCATTGAGTGTTACAAATTATATCCAGAGCTTATTCAATCCAAATTGCAAAGCTGCTAGGAAACGCGAGTCATCCAACCCGTCCCTCAAGACCAGTCTGGATTAGGCATTTATTCCAGGTTCTTTTTGGTGCCAAAGAAGACGGGGGACTATTCTGGATCTCTCCATCTTGAACCTGTCAATGGCAAGATGAAATTTCAGATGGTCACCCTGCAATCTATCTTGCCCTTCCTGCAGAAGAGTGATTGGATGTGCTCGATCGACCTTCAAGATGCGTACTACCACATCAAAATGGACAGGCACTCTCAGATGTTTCTCCACTTCTGGCTGGGAGCCAGTTATTACCAGTTCAGAGCACTCCCCTTTGGTCTCACCACAGCCCCCAGGGTGTTCACTAAAGTGATGGCAGTTGTAAAGGCACACCTGAGACTCCAGGGTATACAGGTCTTCCCCTACCTGGATGATTGGCTCCTTGCTGCCCCTTCCAGGCATCAGCACTGCCAAACTAGGGATTCCTTTCCTCTCTTTAGCCCAGCAGTGGGCATTACCATCAATCTCAGCAAGTAATCACTTGCCCTAGTTCAAGTATTAGATTTTATTGGGGCTTGATTAGACATGATTCAAACCAAAGTCTTTCCTACCTCAGAAAGAATACAGTCTCTGAAGCTACATGTCCTTTGTATTCTTCAAGCTCAGTGACCGACAATGGAAATGGTATTAAGGGCATTGGGGTCCATGATGGCTATGATCAATTTTTTACTCATGGCGCATTTTCACATGCGGGTTCTTCAGTGAACCCTCGTGGCTCAATGGTCCATGTTAGATTTCCTATTGTCACACCCCATTTGAGTTTCTTGGGAGTGCAGGGAGTCTCTTCTGTGCTGGTTTCATTCTCTGGATCTTGTTCGGGGTTGGTCTTTTCTTCCACCTTTCCCCTTGGCCACAGTGACTACGGATGCTTCCCTGTTAGGGTGGAGGGGCACTGCTCAGGAATGACAATCCAAGGCACGTGGCCCCCCCATGCGACCAGATTGCATATCAACATCCTAGAGATGAGGGTGATGCTTCTAGCATTGCAGGCTCTCCATATCCATCTTTCCCCAGGGACAATTGCTATCCAGATGGAGAATATATCTTGTGGTCTGGTACATCAACAAGCAGGGGGGAACTAAGTCTTATCCCCTATGTCGCAAAGCCATGAGAATGTGGGAGTGGGCCATCTCACTTGACATTTTCTGGTGGCAGTGCACATCCCTGGGAGGTCCAACATTCTAGCGGACAGGATCAGCAGGTCTATTTTGATGCCTTAAGAGTGGTCTCTGAATCCTTCAGTAGGGAAACAGATATTTCTCAAGTGGGGTCTGCCTTGCTGTGATCTCTTCACCTCTCCTTCCAACGTGAAATGCAGTGAATTTTTTTGCTCTGAACCCCCCCACTGGGGGAAGCCCCAGAGACACTCTGATTCATGCTTGTCCCCCTCAGTCTTCTGTATGCTTATCCTCCTCTCTCCTTAATACAAAATTCCTTCAGAAAGCTCACAGGCTCGGGAGCTTAGTTATCCTCATTGCTCCATTCTGGCCTCGTCAAGTCTGGTTCCCCTCTCTTTGATCTCACCTGGTGGCTCCACCATGGATGTTGGATTCAGTTCTGGATCTCATTTCTCATCCTTCAGGGATTCCCCATCCAGATCTGGACAGTCTGAAGCTCACTGCTTGGCTGCTCCAGTTTCCATGGTAGTCAGGACTCCTGGTTTATCTTCACCTGTCAAAAGGATCCTGGTAGTGACTCATAAGTCTTCCACCAGAAGGTTGTACTCCAGCAAATGGAGATGTTTTTTGATCTTGGCTTTGCAGCATGCCCTAGATCCTTTCACTGCCCCAGTTTCTGCAGTTTTAGAATTTTTGGCAGGGATCTTTTAACAATGTACCAGTTCTTCTACAGTCAAGTTCCAATTAGCAGCAATTTCTAATTTTTATGTAGGTGATAATATGGCTTCCTTAGGATCTTCTAAGCTTTGCAAAGCCTTCTTAAAAGGCACCTTTCTTCTTCGGCCCCAGGTGAAGGATCCTACACTGCCATGGAATCTTCTGTTAGTTCTGCAAGCTCTAGTTTTGTCCCCCTTTGAGCCTGCAGCCTCTGTGGACCTGCAGTTTTTGTCCTGGAAGACAGCCTTCTTGGTTGCTATTACTTCTGCCAGGAGGGTTTCGCAGCTTCAAGCTTTGTTGGTCAAGCCTCCTTATATGATTTTTCATAAGGATAGGGTATCCTTGCATACTAATCCATCCTTTTTTCTTAAGGTAACTTCAAGTTCAGTATTAATCAGGTGATTAATCTCCCGGTCATTTCCCAAGTTTTCAAAATAAGGGGGAGTACAAATTGCATTTGTTGGATGTGCACAGACAGTTACATTTTTACTTGCAGGGGACTAAATCCTTTTATAAGTCTGAACAACTCTTCATTTCCTACGCTAAACCCTTTTTGAGGAAACCAATATCGGTGGTCACCATTGCCTGTTGGATTTCACAGTGTATTACATTGGCGTATTCTGCTAGGGGTTTATCCCCACCAGGTCATGTGAAGGCACATTCCACTAGATCTATGGCTACTTCAGTTGCTTTTTGGTCCAGAGTTTCATTAGATGGCATCTGCTGTGCGGCTACTTGAGCTTCATCACATATCTTCATCTCACATTATACGTTGGGTATCATATCCAGGAACAGGGCGTCCTTTGGCTCAGCCATGCTCTGGAATATCCTTCCATGAGGGCCTCCCAGGTGTTTAGTAGCTGTGGACTCTGTCCCACAGGTTGACTACCAAATGACTACCAAATGAAGACAATAACTTCAGATAAAGAAGTTATGTACTCACAATAATGTCCCATCTGAGTTGTTGCTCTTCATTTGTCTTCATCCGTTCCTTCCCTCCATCCCCCTGCCTTGCATAGACTGTGTGGTGGTCTGACAAGTAGAGGATGTGGTCACCACCAGGGTGCCTCTTACTCTCCCTTTCTCGCTGATAGAGACATTTAGCATGGGACAAGGTGTTGGCTCAGGTGTGGATGCTAGGTTAGGTAGCAAACTCGATCTGAAGGGAGGAAGGAGACAGGGGAATTATGGGTAGGGTAGGAGCTTGGAGCTCAGATCAGATGCTGGATATGCATCCGAGTCAGATCCGTGCCGGATCCGGTAACCCACAGGTTGAAGACAAATGAAGAGCAACAACTCAGATGGAACATTATGGTGAGTACATAACTTCTTTTTATTGTAGTTTTGGAAAAGGGAAAACTTACTGCTAGAAATTGGTTTGTTGCAGTATAAAGCATTACAGCTTCTGTTTTAGAGCCTTAATCTCTGCAAATTTATCAATGACTTTGTTAAAATTTATCTCCTCTGCATATTAATACTCAATAGACATTTTACAATCTATCTTTGCTCATAGCTGATCAAAGAACACATTTAATTCATTTTAATTTTGAAAAGTTTCTTTCACATAATGTAACATACAAATCATTAAGAAAAATCTTAAACATTGATAGATTTGGAAGAGAGTCATAAAATTCCCATTTCACAATAAATTCCAGAAACTGCAATGGTCTTCATGTGTTTTTTTCTTTGGTATAGATTCTAGCAGCTTTCAAATGTCTTCGCAGTAAAAAAAAAATTTGACTAAGGGGCGTGGTGAAGATGATGAGCAGTTAATAGCACTGTTTTTAGCTCTGCTTCATTTTAACTTCTCTGACAGGAATTTTGCTACAAAACTCAAACAGAATGTTTCAAAACTTGATGGATTTATAGTCAAACATCTGCTGAAAGATTTACTACCAAAAAAAAAAAAAAACAAAAAAAAAACAAGTCTGAAATTCTTTTAATTGCTTTTTCTTGTTCAGAAAACTAGAAAGAACTAATTGTCTCAGAATGAGCCACTCTAAGCCCAGTGTACAGGACAGTACAATGAAAAAAGACATACAGGCTATATTAAGTAACATCAATGAGTTATCTGTAAAAATAGATAACTTAAAAAGCAAAATGGAAAATTTTAAAGAGAAATGTAAAAAAAAAAAAAAGCCCTGGATCAACTAATCCATAGTCCCACCAGGGGTCCAATGTCCTAGACCTGGTCATTATCAACATGGGAAATCAATGCTCCATACTTATGGTCACCCCCTCATAAGTCAGGTCTGACCATAAGCTAATCACCCTTAACATCCACATCCCACCCCCACCCCCCCAGTAAAGAAACCACCATAAAAAACTTCTCCAAAGCCAACTTCATGCTACTCAAGTCAGAAGTGACAAACTTCATGACACCCATGCAGACGGGAACTGAAAGTTCAACTGCTGAATTTTACACTAAGGCACTGTATGAGCACATCCACTCATGCATGAATCGTGCCATCCCAAATAGAACCAAAATGCTCTCATCCAAAAAAAGGAAGCCAATCTGGTGTTCCCCTGCCATAAACAAATTTTACAACAAAAGGAAGAAACTTTTGCAGAAAAGAGGAAAATCCCAGGATGCAAAAAACTCCCTTACTAGCCTCAGTAAGAAACTGAGATGCCTCATAAAATCCTCTAAAGCTAGTTACGAAAATAAAATTGCCAAAGATTCCAAAGACAACCACAAAGCATTCTATAACTATGTCAAGAATCTAAATGGCAATGCTCAGATCTGCTCTGAGCTAAAACAGAATGGCATTAAATATACTGATCCGAAGGATATTGCCAATATCCTGGCAGATCGATTCAGTGCCAACTTCAACCCCCTCTCACCCCCTAAATGGCCCATCTCAATACCGGAAGATTGCCAAATTCCAGTAATAACGGCCACACAGGTACAAAATGCACTCTCTAAAGCCAAGAATACAGCATCCATGGGACCAGATGACATCCCGGGCTATGTACTACATGAACTACAATATGAACTGGCCCCTCACCTAAGTGTCATGTTTAATCATAGCCTTACCTCAGGTTTCGTGCCCATTGAGTGGCACAGAGCTACAGTTATCCCAATCCACAAGGGGGGATCCACCTTGGATCCCGGAAACTACCGTCCCATCAGTCTGATAAGCCTTATCTGCAAGGCCATGGAGCGTATTATCATGGAACTTATAAACAAAGACATTGGCAACCTTCAAACACTGGACCCCACCCAGTTTGGGTTTGTTAAGGGCTGATCTTGTCTCCTGAACCTGATTGACTTCTTTGAATCAGTCTCCAGAGCCATGGACAAGAGTAAGGTGGTCCACACAGCCTATCTAGACCTTGCCAAGGCCTTTGACACCATCACCCACTCTGGAATCATAGATAAACTTACTAAGTTGGGCATTAATCCCTATGTCACCCAATGGGTTGCTAAATGGCTTACTGATAGAACCCACACTGTAAAAGTAGCCGACTCCAAATCCAGCTCCAGACAAGTGACAAGTTGAATACCTCAGGGTTCAGTCCTGGGGCCGCTCTTGTTTGGCATCTACTTCTCTGAAGTACAGGTCAACACTAAGGGACTCTGGCTAACAAAGTTTGCAGATGACTGCAAACTGGGAGCCATTATTGAATCCACAAATGATGTGGATACTCTACAAAAGGGCCTTACAGAAACAGATGCTTGGTGCCAGAGCCATGGGCTCAAGCTCAATGCCAAGAAATGTATTGCTATCCCCTTTGGGAAAAAACATGTATCCGTGAATTACCATATAGGTGGCAGTACACTAAACACAGAAATTGTGATAAGAGACTTAGGGACACAGGTGGACAGTGGTCTCACCTTCGATAACCACATCACCACAACAGTCAGGAAATCCTTCTATGTGGCGCACCTCATCATGAAGGGCTTTTCATCCAGAAAAAAGGAGGTCATTATCCCACTGTACTCATCCCTCATTAGACCCATTATAGAATGCAATGCCCCATTTGGTGTGTACCTCTCAAGACATCTGCAACAACTGGAAAGGCCTCAGAAATACCTCACTAAAAGAATCACAGGCCTAAAGCAGATGCCCTATGCTGACCACCTTAAAAAACTCCAGCTATACTCTGTCGCATATCGTCTACTCAGAGGCGATCTCTGCTTAACATACAAGGCCATGTCAAACCCAGAACTGTTGGACATGCTACACTTAAAGAAATCCCAATCCCTCAGAGCTACATGCTCCAGGGATCTAAACCTTGTCATCACAATAAACAAAACATGCTGGAGGGATAGGTTCCTGACCCAGAGACTCCCCAGACTCTGAAATAGATTGCCCATACATGTCAAGCAGAGTGCCTCTTTGGACCTCTTCAAGAGGAACCTTGACGATTGGATGGGAGAAAGGAAATTCACCCGAGGGATCATGTCAGTCGCCCTGCTAGACAGGGGTCCAGCAAAGTAAATAATGTGAGAAGAAATAGCCAGGGAATTGTTATGGCTAGGCTTGTATAGGCCCTAGGGCTGATAGCCTAGTACCAACCTATGAACCTATGAACCTATGAAGTTAAAGTGCTGAGCGAATCTCTTAAACAACAATCATCACAAATCTTGAGTATAGAAGAAGCACTGTCTGATTTTGATGGAAGATTACTTGAAAATGAAAATAACACTGATTTTTTTCTGAAACAAAACAACTTATTCTGGGAAAAAATAGAAGAGTTAGATAACATATCTAGAAGGAACAACGTCAGGATTTGTGGGATTCCTGAAAAAGAAGAGGGAGACAGTATGAATCAATTCCTTAATACCTGGATGTCTAAAACTTTGAACCTGCCTGAAGCTTTTTCCTTTGTCATCGAAAGGCACATAGATCACTTTCTGGCTCATCTTTAAAATAAAATCACCTTCACCAAGATCAGTGATTGTAAGATTTTTCTAAAGTCAAGATAAGGATTTAGTCTTAAAAGATGCATGGACTAATTATCCAGTTAAAATGAAAGAAAATACTATAAGATTTGACAATGACTATTCAACATTAGTGATGTGAAAGAGAAAAGCATGTGTGTCACTTGTTAGAAGCTTAAAGAAAAACAATATTAAAGCACAAATCTTGTTTCCAGAAAAAAATAAAGATTCACCTTCCAGAAGGAAAGAAGATTTTTAACTCCTTTGAAGATGCAATGGACTTTGTACAGAAAATCAAAATCCTAGAAAAAAACAGAAGAAATGGACTGGAATCTATCAACTTCTTTGAAGAGAAATGCAACAACAGATGGTTAATAAAGACAAAAACTGAAGGACAAATGAAAATCAATGTATTTCAAGGTTATGAATTTTTATTCATTTAAAGAAGTGCTTGAATACTTATGAACAGGTGCTGAATATTCCTTTTTACAAGGTAAAACATTTCTTTCTGTCTTTCTTTCCCTACTTAAAATAGTTATTAGTTCCCCTTTAACATGTTAGAATTTAATTCTTTTAGTTTTATCTGAAATTGAAGCCTCTTATTTTCATTTAAAGTTTAAAAGGTTAAATTATTCATGTTATTAAAAGTTAATCATTATTATGATGCAACTTATGTTAGGTGGCACACTTTCTGATATCTTGTCATA
This sequence comes from Protopterus annectens, assembly GCF_019279795.1. NCBI lineage: Eukaryota > Metazoa > Chordata > Ceratodontiformes > Protopteridae > Protopterus > Protopterus annectens. Next base: position 408,241,767 of record NC_056732.1, read on the forward strand.
GCTGAGTAATGTACTATTAAATATAATACAAAATGCAATAAATGATACTTAAGAGGCATGTTAAGTTATATTCTGGGTTCATAAAATGGCCCAGTAGTGTACTTCTGATAGTATACTTGACACACAATAGCACACAGGAAAGACATGCTATATTATAAAGAAATTAAAAAATATATAGCTTCTTACATATATAACAGTTATTATTGTAATGATATCAAATAATTAGAGTATCATTCACACCTGGATCACACATAACTGTCATTCTTTTAATGCAAGTTTGTATGTCTCCTTTATAAAATGACAGTCTGCTTTATATTAAACATCTCATACAAATAGTGCTTACTGAATCATTAAATGTTATTTCTTTAAATGCAATAGCTTTTTAGTGGTTAAATACTTTGAAATGTTTCTGTTGTTTTTTTAGTGGTTTAGAGGGGTTTGGGGGATTGATGTGTACTGCAGAAGTGGCTTGGAGTCACTTGCAAGCATTTTTATGTGAACTGTAAATGATGGACTGTTCATTTTCAAGCTCTTATCATGAAACCCAGCTTGAAACAATTTAGAGTCATGAGTACTTTTGTGATGCTGTGAAAGTTCTGAAAATTCTAAGAACTGCCCAGGTTATTTTTCCTGTCTAAAAGTAAATGTTGTTTTTTCTTTCGGCTTTTCTCGGTTAGGGATGGCCACAGCGGAACTCCAGTCTGCTAATGATTGGCAGTAGATTTTTATGGTGCTGAGGTGCCAGCTCGATGCCCAACATATGCTAAGATGTCAATGAATACAAGTTAGATAATAAGCAAAAGGTAGTGAATTGCATTCCAACCACTGTCAGTTATTAAATAGTTCTGAATGCTTGCTACTGATGTGGCTTGGATTCACTTTTGAATGTTTTGTGTGAATTGTAGCTGATAAACTGTTCATTTGCAAACCCTTGTCATGAGTGCCAGCTTGAAGCATCTTAATTAGAGTCATGAGCACTTTTGTAATGCTGTGGGAGATTTGAAAATTCTGAGAACTATCCAGGTTGCTTCTTCACTAAAAGTAAATAATAATGACATTTTGAATCATATGATAAGATGTCAATGAATACAAGTTAGATAATAAGCAAAAGGTAGTGAATTGCATTCTAACCACCGTCAGTTATTAAATAGTTCTGAATGCTTGCAGTATGCCAAAAGGACAGTTTATTTATTAGCCTATAGAAAGACACTTCTGATAAAAAGTTTAGGACAATGTTTCTGTTATTGTCTCTTTTTAATGATAAAACTTAATATCGCAGAATAATTTATTATGGAAAGTTTGAATTTTAAAAGGGAAGATTTTTCAGATGTTTGTTCAGATGCTACTAGAAATAACATCTAAGGAAAAAAATAGGACTGATTCTAACAGTAGTACAATATTAAAGAGCATCAAATATATAGGGGTAAATATAAATATTCTATTATATGATATTCTACACTAGGATTATAGCTGAAATATAAAACCTAGGATTATAGTAATAGTACAAGTCATAGTATGCAAACAGAAATAGAAAGAGAGCAAAATAAGTAAATAAGTAAATAGTTAAAGAATATAAACATGCCTACAGGGGTGGGAGGTTGGCATAGTGGTTAACATGTTCACCTTATAGGCACATGATACAGTGTTTGATTCTCACCTGGGGTAATTGGATATACTTGGAATGGCCCACAAGAGTAGTTAGCCTAGTACTTATTTATGAACCTATGATCCTGTGAACACCTTTACACATAGTAAACAAAATAGAAAAAAAAACATAAAATCACCTGACCTATAATTTAATAAATATGAAAATGACAACTGACGTCCTCCCTATAGTAGACCAGGGAGATAATGTAAGGTAAGGGAAAAAATGATTGTAGAGATATTCAGTTTGGTCAACTTATAATAAAGATTCTGAACACTTGTTTAACTTTTCTTATTCATAATAACTCACTGATGGGCTTTTTAAAGATGATGCATACTAAAAACATGTGACAAATTAATATAAATCAGAAGCATGAGCTAAGCATTGCTAGTCAAATGGAGAGTTTAAGAGGTAGTTTGTCTTTTTCAACAAACTAGGAATACGTTCTTCCTTGATAGAATGTTTTAGGTTCATATCATTATTTATTTTTTTATTTGTTTCAAAAGTGTTGTTCATAGCTGAGGATTTCATATTGTTATATATAAAGTATACAAGTTCTGTACATAAATGTGATTTCATTGTACCTGTGTTTTTTTTCCTCTGATATAACTGTCTGATTTTAAATGCATATCTATGAATACTGATGGACTGAATAATCCAGTAAAGTTTGTGAATCTGTTCAATTAGTTGTAATTACATAAAGCAGACAGTATTTCTACAAGAAACACATTTACTTAATAAAGATGTAAGTAAACTTTCATTAAATAATTATTTGGTTTTTAGCAAGTTCTAGCTTTTGAGTTAAAAGAAGAGGCACTCTAATTTTATAGAAGAACTCACCAGTAATGCCTAAAGTAAAAGATACCTGCATTGATAAAAATGGTATGTTAAGCATTGTTCTAACTGAGTGGAAAACTATACACATTGGTGAACTCTTATTGGACTCCAGGGGTTGGACCTAAAGATGCAAAAAAAAAAAAAAAACAACTCAGACACTAAAGCCTATTACATGAAAGGTGAAGGCATAATGGCTGGTGATTTTAATTGTATTTTATCAGGCAAAGATTTTACTGCAGATAGAAAGGTGAGAATCACATCTTCAGCCAAACACTTAACAGGTTTTAGAAATCTAATGAATTTAAAAGATATATATGAGCTAACGGAAACTAACTTCAATTTACCAATTATTCATATAGATATGGAACACAAACAAATTTTTCCTGGATTCATTAAAATCCATGCAGGAATAGTGCTATTCCTGCACAGAGCATATCCTGCCTGTAAAAAACAGCAGCGTACCTTGCGTATTAATGAAGGCATGCTGCTGTATTCTCCACATTGACATTATCTGTGTATTAGTGCGGGGGGCATGTCTGAGCATTGCTCGCACAGTACATACACACCCTGCACTCTAGAATTTCCATATGGCAATCCCAAAGCAAGTAATAGTGTCCATTTACACTGTTATCATAACATAACAGTGTCTGCGGACAAAATACAATAAAACACAGAAAAGCACAGCCCCCCCCCACAATGGTCCAGCACAGATAATGTCCAGAATGGTATGCCAGTGTACATGCTGGCATACCAAATAAGTAAGTATGTTCCTGAGAGGAACATTTAAACCAAATCCCCCATGTATGATGCATTTGTCCCGATGTCCTGCCCTAACATGCAGAACACAATGTGCACACCCCTACAGTAAATAAAAATAAAACACATTTATTTTATTTTTTTTCCATTCCCCAATAAAGTTTAAGCGTAGCTGAGCAGATGTCTGCATCATGCAGCTGTGTATACCATAGCTGAAACATCTGAAGGAGCTATGTAGAAACATACAGCCAAAACGTCAAAGTGAAGTAGTGTAGTGATTAGAGCGTTCACCGAGCATGCAGTCATTCATGGTTCAAACCCTAAACAGTCCATTAATTTTTATATATGAAAACAGCATTAAAAGTATCTTTTTTTATAAATAGGTAGTGAATAATATATTGTTATTTACCAGGGTAGTGTAGCAGGTCAAAATGTGAGGTGTCAGAGTAGTACAGATGCGAAACCCATATATAAACACAAGTGTCCAATACAGTATAGCCACAAAAGAATATAATGTAATGAAAGCACATAGGGGGATGTTAGAGAAGAGAAACATATATATCATAAGATGTCATTAAGAATAAATCAACCCCACAATCCTGATAGTCCATAAAATGAAAGCTGAACAATGCTAAATTGTGCTCAGCTATGCTTAGCCTGAGTAAGTATTGCTTACATTTATGTGCTTAGCAACAATTAGTGTAGCTAAGCAGAATTGCACATTGGTAAGCAGTGCTTAGCATCTACCCCTTTAAGCAACGCCTATCTGTACTAAGTGGGTTTGCCCATCGCTTAGCTTAGCTCAGGATATTCAAAACCATCCAATCATGGCAAATTGTGGGAAATCAGCCCTATTTAAACCTTGCAGGTGGGAATACAGCCCATAACAAGTTGTAGCTCATCACTGCAGGCACTATGGCTGGTGTTGGTGAAGGCGTGAGCTTTTGGGTGCAGCGCTGGGGTATTCAGGATCCAGGGTCATGGTTGGACTCCTAGTACAAAACCATGAAGGGAGACTGCTGCAGGACCAGTACCAGGGCTCCCAATACAAAGTGCAGGCCTGGGACCATCTCACACATGACCTCATGAGTGCCATTGGCATCCCTCAGACTGGTGAGCAGGTCCAGTACCACTTTGCTGACTTGAGGTGTAGGAAGAGGGAGCTTTTGGACAGGTGGTTCCAAGATGCACGGGCAGGGAATGTCCCAGCTGTGTGCAAGTATCAGTATCAATGTGTTTTCCAAAGTCCAGCCTGTGTATGTGATAGATAAGTTAGGTATGCATAAATGTTTCTCTATCTCCTGTACAGCTGCAGATGAGAGGGCCGTGAACATGGATGCCCATGCCAACAGGCTGGTAAGGCTGCATCAAGAGGTTGGTGAGTACAAATCTAGCTTGTAGCATTCATGGAAAATAAATAGAAAGGAGTAGAATGTCACCTGCCAATATTTAAAAATGGGTATGGTTTGTACTGAATAAACGTGACATTAGCAGAGTAATAGTGATGTACAAGGTATATATCAATAAAAGTGTCAGTACCTGTCAATAAAAGTCAAAATCCCAAACTGGTCATGTTTACTTTGGTATGTGGTGGCATAAATCAAAATGTGTGCAGTTTCTGCACAGCAACTATAGCTCTGAAAGCATTAAATAATCAAGGCTCATCTGAAAAATATTGTGGAGTTGTAAAACAGAAAATTAACTATATGAAATGTTCCATGCACCAAGATCTGATACCTGAATAATAATGTTAACCAGTGTTTTACAGACTGTGCTATGTCAAAGTATGAATACACAGTATAAGAACTATCTGCCATGCATGAATATCAGAATTACAAGATCAGATTATACAACCAAGAGAATATTAGGCAGAAAAAAGTGAAATAAGCAACAGTTTCTCAATAGCTCATTCTGATAAAACACAAGCTTTGTTCTATTTTATGCACAAACAGGCATGGTTCGAATGATGGGAGTGGTAGTAAGCTGTATGCATATTTTTACCCAGGAATATGTAAATATGTATAGAAACAGTCAGGTAGTGTTAACAGAAATTTCCCCCACATTTTTGCCAGGTAAGAAAAGGTATAAATTAGCTGTAAGAAGGCTGTAATTATACACTGTGTACAACACCCACTGTCCAACCCCAAGGCTGCAAATGACAGCAAGATAAGTGCATACACAAAGTAGTCTCCTCCAAGAAATGTCCCTGAAGTGTCACACTGTCATAGCTAGTGGTCACTGCCGCTCACACTCAGGGTGACTAATAGAAATCAATGCAGAGTATAGCAGTAGCACACACAGACACACAGACACACAGACACACACACACACACACACACACACACACACACACACACACACACACACACACACACACACACACACACACACACACACACACACACACACACACACACACACACACACACACACAAACACACACACACACACTATGAGTGCACGTATGTAACCCTGACAATGTGAATATGGATAGAAACAGTCAGGTAGTGTTAACAGAAACTTCGTCCACAGGTCTGCCAGGTAAGAAAAGGTATAAATTAGCTGTAAGAAGACTGTAATTATACACTGTGTTCAAACATACCACTGCCCAACCCAAGGCCATAGGTTGATGTAAAGTAAGGTAATGCCTGGACAGTAATGATTAGAAGAAGGATCATTAAAGTTATGAGCAACTGAAGCCTATACAATTGTTAATTTACATCTCTCTCTCTCTCCCACACCCTATTTGCACCAATAATCAAAACACATAAACTAATGTGTATGTTTTTCACCAAACCTACTGTTGGGACATTTGTCTTATTGTTCTACAAGCATTTAAACATTTAACTATTAATGTTCCCTGTTCAAATACTATCATAGGTGGCCTGTTGCTATCAATGTAACCTGCATGCCGTTATAATGCCCACTGTGGTTCCATATATGCATGTGTTCTGTTTGCTATGCAACTGTTCCAAATCTGTTGTCTTGGGTTAATGGGAATATGTATGCATGCTGTTATAACTAATCCTGGAATCTATTTTTCATGACTAACCAACATATGTTATCAAACTGCAACACCATAGCACATCTGGGAAGGCAGATCCCAGCGGATCCGCCTGTCCCATTTCAACTAGCCATGGCACTGGGCCCCAGCACATCTAGAATCCAACCCGTGACCTCCTTGTCCGCTGGTCCTGCACCACCTTTGGGTGGAACCACCTCAGGGGATGGGGCCCATCCCCCCTGGGAGTGGGCACAGACAGGACACTGTCACCAGTCATCAGATCTGGAGATTGGTGAGTAGCAAACTTCGAAAGGAGTTCAGAAATCTGCTACACCAGCTTTAGGGCCACTTGGTGCATCTTGAGGGTCAGCCTGCCCCTCCTGCTCAGCTCCCAGCACAGCCACCTTTGAAGCCATGAAGGTGCAGTGGTGACTGCTCATGTTTGGGGACCTCAGTCACTTTGTATCCATTTTGGGGCTTGTGGGCATCCAATTCCCAACTACCCTCCCCATCCAAGGTGTTTACTCCTCACATGTGTCATATACCACCCCTGTCTGCTGTCTTGTCTGCCTCCCCATCCAATCTACCTCCCCAAATATACCTACTATCCTTCCCCAACATCCCACTCTCACCTTATTAAAAAAAAAAAAAAAAAAAGGCAATCTGTTTCTACAAAAAAAGTTGCCCCATACATAGCTGTCCATTTTGCACGTGTCCACTGGACACATGTAATCTGGTCTAATTGGCTTAACAACACTTCACTGTTGTGCTCACCCCTCTCTCTTAAGGGTTTGGGTGTCCAGATTCACCTCCAAATTCTGTACAAATGGACTGCTGTTGCTGTATCAGAAATGGATAGCTATGAATGTTCCCTACACCCATCCTGCACATCCCTAGCTATCTGTCACATTGTTTTTCCCTTTGCATGCCCCCTTTTTTACCACTTTCCTATCATGCCTTTTTCTTTTCTTTTAAAGAAATTAGCTCAAGGGTAACTGGGAGTAAGATGCAATAAGCAACAGTAAGTGAGTTTGAGCGATGCTAAGCGATGCTTACACAGATTAAGCATTTTCCAATTTAACCTTGTGCTGGCATCACTTACCATCGTGCAAACCCTCTCAAACCCACTTGCAACTGCTTAAAAGTGCCTGCATCCAACAGGCCTTGTTCTAGCCAGCAACAAAATAATCAGCTTTTGTATGTTTCTAACCCAGAATCCTGTACACCATAACAACAGCAATTTACCACTAAGCCATCTGAGCTATCATTTAATAGAGTCAATCAACAGTAGTGAAAAGATTCTGTACAATCAGTCAGGTTTTGTACATATATAAATGTATATATGTATGGAGATGCATATATATGGAAAATATATGGAAAAATAAATGCATAATATATGTAGATATATACATATAAAATATACACATATACATATATATATATATATATATATATATATATATATATATAAAAGTAAATAAAGGCATACATATATAAATATATGTCTATATATATATATATATATATGTCTCAGCAGGAAAACCACGTTACCAAGAAAAACGCCGCTCACTCGATTGTTAGCAAACGAATTTAATATTCTCCAGCAATAGAACACACAGATAGGAACTTTCAATAACGTAGATGGTTAAGCGCTTTCATCTGTTACCAACAGATTTCATCAGAACCATGAAAGCCCCAAAAGTACAACAATAAATAGCATCTTTGGCGCCAAAAAGATTGAACAATTACTTTGACAAATATAATCAATTAGTTCAGCAATCAGAGATGCAAATAAAATTATATTCTACATACTTCATAAAACAACATGGTCAAACTTGAACACAAATTGTGTGCCAGTACTACTTTCATATAATATGAAATATGAAATATTCATGCAGAATTTGTAAAAATATAAAATACAAAATATAAAATACACATAATAATCCTCCTAAAGTATGTATGTATAATAATAATATTATTGTGAAAATAATATAATATGCTAAAATTTCTTCTATGACAAAAGGTGGTTGCATAGAATACCATAAAAACTGCTATAACTTATAGCCTACACTAAACTGCAGCTGTATATACCAACATAAAATGCCTATAATAAATATATATAACTAGGCTGAATGCCATACGGAGTGTTTTTCTATAAATGCATGCATATAGATACGAATATGAATATGAATATAAATATAAATATAAATATAAATATGAATATAAATATATACTATAAATAATGTGATTATAAATACAATACATTTGGTAAATACATTTGATAAATATAATTGTTATAATTATTATATACTGTTATTGGTATAATCATTAAAATATATATATAAAAATTAAAAATTAAAAATTAAAAATTATTAGACAAGTAATATGATATAAAGGGGGAAGGATTCATTGACTATCCATTATCAAGAAAGGTTTAATACTAATATGGTCATTAAGACCAGGCTTGGTTGTAGCATTGCAAAGTATTTGCCATTTACTCTCTGTAGCTGCTAAAAAACATTTCCAATTTCCTGTAGTAGATGTGTGATCAATAAGGTCAATAATACTAAAACGAAAGGAATGTTCAACTCCCTTGTCCAAGATATGTCTACTGAGTGCATTGTTAGGATCCTGTTTCCTAATCCGATAAGTATGTTCGTATATTCTTGTCCTCAGTTTCCTCTCCGTTTTTCCAATGTAATAAGCGTCACATGCTACACAGGTGGCGATATATACTACTCTCGAGGTATTGCAATTTCCCCCCTTGCTTTTTAAACAATTGGCTGTGATGTTCTTCAACTTTACTAACCTATTTTCATTAATGAACTTGCATTGCTTACAAACTCCACATTTTCTGGTGTATATATTACATGCTGATTTACCAGGGGTATTCATTCTCATTTCTAGCATCCTTTTAATGTTAAAGGAAGTTTTGTATACAAAATTCGGTTGGTGTCCTACACATTTCCCTATATCATCCGAAGTTGAAAAAAGATTCCAATGCTTTAATATAATCTCTTTCAAAACATTTATGTATGGGCTATATGTAAGTACACAGATACAACCTCCTAATGTTTTGTTATTTACCTTGGTAGTGAAGGGTTTACCCAATAATGGAAGAAACTTAATACCCCATTCTCTCATAACATAGTCCTTAATGGGTTTAATCAAATCCTCAGGGTACCCTCTTTTAGTAAACATATCATATATTTTATTTAACTCCATTACCATATTCTCCTTATTTGAAGACATTCTGGCAGCACGTATGCATTGACCCTTAAAAACATTTTTGAAAATGTGTGGTGGATGACAACTATTGAACCATAGATAGTCATTTGAGAAGGTTGCTTTTCTAAAAATCTTGGATTGGAATTCTTTCCCCGTAGAGTAGACATAAGTGTCTAGATAGGCTATACCTTCAGAATTACTATTGAAAGTGAACTTTAAAAAATCGGTAGTATTGTTTAAATACTCCATAAATTCACTTATCAATTCAACTGGTCCCTTCCATAAAATAAAGAGATCATCCAGATACCTGGTATAATGTACTATGTACTTGTAATATTCACTTGGGAAGACAAACTGTGATTCCCATTCGAGCATCACCAAATTGGCAAATACCGGGGCGCAAGATGCACCCATGGCCACCCCTCTCCTCTGCTTAAACAGTTCGCCCTGAAACTGAAGATAGTTATGATCAAGGACTAGACCCATCATGTCCACTATCAAATTTATTTTCTCAAAACTCAGCCCTGAAAATTTCTTAAGGCTATTGAAAAAATAATCTAGTCCTTTCTCCCTGGGAATACAGGAGAAAAGATCAACTACATCAATGGTTATAAAAGTCAACTCATTGTGCCAAATCAAGGGGGTTAATTTACTCAAAAAAGTCCAAGAATCCTTGGTAAGATGTTCAACATTATTGTAAACATGCTTGGTCCATCTATCTATGGTAACCCCTAACTTAAATGTTTTAGACCTAGACCCTGAAATTATTGTAAACATGCTTGGTCCATCTATCTATGGTAACCCCTAACTTAAATGTTTTAGACCTAGACCCTGACCATCTGAGCTATCATTTAATAGAGTCAATCAACAGTAGTGAAAAGATTCTGTACAATCAGTCAGGTTTTGTACATATATAAATGTATATATGTATGGAGATGCATATATATGGAAAATATATGGAAAAATAAATGCATAATATATGTAGATATATACATATAAAATATACACATATACATATATATATATATATATATATATATATATATATATATAAAAGTAAATAAAGGCATACATATATAAATATATGTCTATATATATATATATATATATATATATATATATATATATATATATATATATATATATATACATACATATACATACATATATATATATATATATATATATATATATATATATATATATATATATATATATATATATATATATATATATATATATATATATATATATATATATATATATATTTATATATATATAAAATATATACATATATATATATATATATATATATATATATATATATATAAAAAATATATACACATATATATATATATATATATATATATATATATATATATATATATATATATATATATATATATAGATGTGTGTGTGTATGTATACATACACACACACACACACACACACACACACACACACACACACACACACACACACACACACACACACAGAGACACACACACACACACATACATACATACATACATATATATGTACTCATAACATGTAGTGGAGTCGTACCTCAGAACCATACCCCCAACGTCTTACTGCAACAAATCTGTCCAAAGGCTGTCAAAATGGGGGGTGGGGGTCAATGGGCCCAAACTAGGGACCTATTTTAAATATTGCCCTTATACCACTGTCTCCAGCAGACACTGTTTTGCTTTGCAACAAAACAATCAGTCCTGCCAAGTCTTGCACCTAGGGCCCTGTACACCTCAGTGAGCGTAATGTACCACTGTACCATATGAGCTGTAAAAAATACTGATGCTTTTTCAAACATATCAGTCAGTGAAGTCATTCAACAGTAGGGAAAAGATTTTGTAGAATCAGTCAGGTTTTCTATGTATACATGTATATATCTATGGAGATGCATATATGTGGAGAAATATATATATATATATATATATATATATATATATATATATATATATATATATGTTAGATATAGATTAGATATACATCTAAAATATATACATATATACACACACACACACACACACACACACACACACACACACACATATATATATATATATATATATAAAAGTAAATAAATGTATACATATATACAAATATATATGCCTGTAGACATAAATATAAATAAATATATAACAGCTACAGACACATGCAATCTGAGGGTCATGCTGCTCAATGCTACAAGTCTAAATTTCAAAATTTACTCACTCAAAGCACTCCTTAAAATGGAGAACATTGACATTTGTGCTGTATCAGAGACCTGGTTCAAGGCAACAGAAAGCATTCCTGCACAACCAGGCTATAACTCATTCCACACCTTTTAGCCCCAGAACTTGAACTAAAGCTCCAAAGGTGGTGGTGGTTCCATATTCATAAAGGATGCATACCCTTCCAGACTGGTATCCCAACATAATGCATCAAAGGAGGAGCGAGTACAGACCCTAGGAACTATCACCCCTTTAGCCTTATGAGTCTGTTATGCAAAGCTATGGAACACATCATCATGGATCTAATAAACAGGGATATAGGAAATCTCCAGACTCTGGATCCCATACAGTTTGGTTTTGTGAAGGATAGGTCATGCCTGCTGAACAAGGTTGATGTCTTTGAGTCAGTCACCAGAGCTGTGGATGAAGGCAAGGTGTTTCATGCAGCCTACCTGGATCTGGCCAAGGCCTTTGATACCATTCAGGAATCATGGAAAAACTAGGCATCAACCCATATATCACTAGGCGGGTTGCAAACTGGCTCACAGATAGAACCCACAGTGTGGAACTAGCTGACTCCAAGTCAGAATGTCTACCAGTCACCAGTGGAGTCCCACAGGGTTCAGTCCTGGGTCCTCTCCTGTTTGGTATCTACTTCTCTGAAGTCCAGGGCAACACAAAGGGACTCTGGCTGACAAAGTTTGCAGACAAATGCAAGTTGGGAGCTATTACTAACTCCACAAGTGATGTTGACATCCTACAGAAAAGCCTGAATGAGTCCAATGACTGGTGTCAGAACCATGGCCTTAAGCTCAATGACAAAA